>NC_134857.1:11417500-11540000 GCF_049852395.1 Peromyscus maniculatus bairdii | reverse complement strand
GAGGCAGAGACAGGAGAAGCTCCAGGAGTTCCAAGACGAGACAGCTTGTTACTCAGCCGTGAACAGCAAGACTGCCGCAGCCAGGCTGCGGGCAAGTACACACACCAAGGCTGTTCCCGAACTTCCCTATGGGAACCGTGGCAGCAGATGTCCACGCTCACACATATAAACACACATACATACTCACACACACAAGATGATGTGAGGTTTTCTGTTGTTTTGTGTTTTTTTTTTTTTCTCAAGACAGGGTTTCTCTGTGTAGCCATGGCTGTCCTGAACTTGCTTTGAAGACCAGACTGGCCTCAAACTCAGAGATTAAAGGTGTACACCACCACATCTGGAAGAAAAATCATTTTTTGAAAAGGAACTAAGTTATATTTCAAATCTTGTTTACAAAATATGTTGCATATGAAGTTGTACTATACCAGTATTTATGCAATTACTTTATTAGATTATTTTGAGCAGAAATGTGATGATAATTGTTTACATTTAATTTTTATTGATGTTTATTTATTGTACATAGTATTGATTTCAAAATTAGCTTTCAAGTATTTAATGTACTTAGCTCATATCAATCCTCCTTTCTTCTCCCTCTTCTCCTTCTTCTAGCTGTCTATATACATATATTTGTAGTCATATATCACATATTTTAATATTAAGATATATGTACGTGTAATATAATAGTGTATTTCATTTTTCTGTAATTTTATTTTTATAATAATTTTGTGTATCTATATAAATTTAGGATGATGCATAAATGACAGAAAATACGATTTTTTAAAAATATAGCTTATTTCACATAATGTGATAACCTCCAACTGCATACATTTTCCAGAAAATGTTATAATTTCATTCTTCTTTCTAGGAAAATCCACCTGGGTAGTATACTATCATTTCTGTCTTCAGCTGTCTGTGAGTAGCATCGAGGCTGATTCTACAACTTGGCTCTTTTCAACGGGGCCGTGACACACACAAATACGAGCGTCTCTGTGGACTGGCTCATGTGATGTTGCGATTTCTAGTTTTTTAAGGAGTCTGCATGCAATTTTGCATATTGGCTTCACCAGTTTACCTCCATACCAAGCAGTGTCTAAAGGTCCTTTGGCCCCACCCCCTCGTCAACATTAGCTCCTATTTACTGTCTTTTGACAGCCATCTGACAGAGGTGATATGGGGTCTCTGTGCAGTTTTAATTTCCATTTCTCTGATGGCTAAGCATGGTGAATATTTTTCATGTTTTTATTGGTCATCCTATTTTGATAACTGCCTGTTCATTTAATCGGCTCATTTGTTGACTGGATTGTTTTATTTTCTTGGTAGTTAACATTTTAATTCTTTATATGCCCTGGATATTAATCCTCTACCAGATATATAGTTAGCAAATATTTTTTCCATTTCATAGGGTTTTTCTCCAATCATTTTTTTCCTTTTGTTGTATAGAAACTTTTTAATATCACACAACCCAATTGATCAGTTATTATTTTCTGTGCTATTGGGATCTTTATCAGACTGTCCTTGCCCACGCCCATGTCGGGAAATGTTTTACCATGTTCTCTTTGAACAGTTTTCAGGGTTTGGTGTCTCACACTGAGGTGTTTGATCCATTTTGACATGTGAAAATTCCCTTTCTCCAGCACCATTTGTTAACGAGGCTCTCTTTTCTACAGTAATTGTTTCTGACACCTTGTTAAGGATCAGGCGGCTGCAGTTCTGTGGGTTAATTTCTGGATCCTCTATTCTATTCTGCTGACAATCACGTCTCTTTTGTGCCAGTACCACACTGCTTTTATTACCACAACTCTGTAGAGTAGCTTGAAATGAGACAGTGTGATATCTCCAGCATCGTTCCTTCTGCTCAGGACTGCTTCGAATGTCTGGGCTATTTTGTGATTCCATATAATTTTGGATTGCTTCTTCTAATTTTGTGAAGGATGCAGTTGGAATGTTGATGGAGATTGCAACAACTTTACACATCATTAGCAATACAGCCATCTTTACTATATTATTTCTATCTATGAACATGGGGGAGGTCTTCTTATATTCTAGCCTCTTTTCCATTTTTTTTTTCTGCTTTTTCAACGTCTTTCATTTTAGAGGTCATTCACTTCCCTGGTTAGGTTTACTCCCAAGCAGTTGTTTGTTTGTTTATTATTCATTCACCCATTACTTAGTTATTGTGAATGGGTCTGTTTTTCTGACTTCCTTTTCAATATGTTTTTATTGGTGTATTGAAAGCTAATGGTTTTCGGGTGTTGATTTTGGTACCCTGCAGCTTTGATGTGTTTCCTGGTGGAGCTTTGGGGTCTCTTAGGTACAGAATTATACCATCTGTAAATAGGGGTGCTTGGCTTTTCCTTTCCTGCTTTATCATTTTTCCCCTTTGTCCTATAGCTCTAGCTAAGACTTCTGTCAAGATATTTAGTGAAAGTACAGAGCTAACACTCTTGACTCATTCTTGACCTTAGCAGGTTTTGCAGTTTTTTCCTGGTTAGTGTAAGGTTGGCTGTAGACTTGCCATGTGTGCTGGATACTTTCATGTCACATGAGAGGAAGGAATGTGGGCAAGCCTGCAGGGCATTTTCTTAGTTGGTGATTGATGGGGAGGGCCCAGCCCACTGTGAGTGGGGCTATCCCTGGGCTGGTGGTCCTGAGTTCTGTAAGAAAGCAGGCTGAGCAAGCCAGTAAGCAGCGCCCTCCATGGCCTTTGCATCAGCTCTCACCTCCAGGTTCCTGCCATTTGAGTTCCTGCCCTGACTTTGATGATAAACAGTGTTGTTTGTGGAGGTGTGAGACAAATTAACCCTTTCCTCCCCAAGTTGCTTTCATCATGGAGTTTCATCGCCACAATAGAAACCTAAGTAAAACACCATGTGTAGACTTTTGTTACTGAGGTAAGCTTCATCTATTCATGGTTTCTTTGGGGCTTTTTATCATGAAGGGATACGAACTTTGCCAAAGGCCTCTTCTGCATCTGTTGAGATGATCATACGATTTCTGCTTTGAGTCTATTAGTCTATCACATTTATTGATTTGTGTATTTTGAACCATTTTTGTTGTTTTTATAATGTTTGCTATTTTCTTATTTGCTGTTCTAATACAGTTTGTGGTCTCATAGATGTTTCTATCTTTCTCTTTGGTATATAGAATTCCTTCAAATGTCTTTCACAGTACTGTCTGAGTGGTCATGACTTCTTTTACTTTGTGCCTATCATGGGAAGATTTTTTCCCTTCACTTTGTATTCCTTTGACAAAATAACCTGTGTTGGTAGTCATTGTCTTTCTGAGCTTGGAATAATCGGTCCCTTTCTATTGAGGAATCTGTTGTTGCTCTACTGTGCTTCCCTTGTGTGACTTGGTGCTTCCTCTCGTTGCTTTCTGTGTTCTTTCTCTGTTAGGTAAACTTGTTCTAATCTATTATGATATGGAGATGTTCTTTAGTGCTTTGTCTGTTTGATATTTTAAATGCCTCCTGTGTTTGCACGGTCACCTCTGCACAGCTAGGAAATTTTTTCATTATTGAACATGTTTTCCATAGTATTAGCTTAAACTATTCCGTCTAACGTGACCCACCAATATGTTCTTTTAAATATCTCCTGGATCTTATGTTCTGTTCATCTTCTTGTCTTCTGACCATGGTAGTCTGTCACTTGATTTATTCTTTTGATCAGGCTTAAAACTGATTGCTTAAATTCAACTTATTTACCTTTAAATTTCTGAACACTCTATTTGATTTTTCTCAGTGATGCCGTCTCTGCAGTGATGCTCTCTCCTCAGTGAAATTTTCTTTATTATCTTCTGTTGAATTCCTTATTTCATTCAGATGTCATGTGTGCTCTCTTTGAATTAGTTGAGTTTATTCCTGTCCCCGTTGATTTCATTGAACATTCTTATACTCCTGGGATCTTATCTAGTTAACTTTCTTCGGAGTCCATCATTGTGCAATTTGTAATTTGAGGGGGAGTAATGTTGCCTTGATGTTTCGTGTTTCTTGTATTTCTGCATTGGGGTTTAGGCATCTGGTATTGTTTGTTTGTTTGTTTGTTTGTTTTTCCTTAGTCACTGAATCATTTCAGTGGAAGCTTTGCAATGTTCCTATGAGGCTGGGTGGTAGGAGGGTTGAGTTGCCGTTTCTTTCCTCTGGACCAAGACTGTGGCTTGTGGCTTAGCCCTTAGACCACATACTCAGGGACCTTGGCTCTGCCTCCAGCACCGCTCTGAGACAAGAATGCCATACCAGTTGATGGATAAGCCCACTATGAAAATACGGTCTCAGGTAACAAAAATACCCTTTCAACTCCAGTGATTTGAGGAAGTAAGGGAGCAAGAATAGTACGGTGCGTGTTAAGATATTGGTCACTAAGGGTAACTATGAAAAGGAAACGAGTGTGATAAATGGCTTTAGTAATACAGCAACAGAGAAACAGACAGACAGGTGAAAGGAGGAGAGGGAAGACTAAAGGCGACGGGGTGGTAAGGCAGCTCCAGCTAAGAGCAGAAAAAGGAGATGTAATCAGACAACCCGGCACTCAGCGGCCGAGGCAAAGGTCCTGTCATGCGGTTTTGGAAAGCCTTTAAGGAAGGAAGGAGAGAGTGTGAACCCATCAGGGCAAAGCTGGCCCACTGAGTTGAAGCTGGGTGTTAAAGAAGGGAGCAGAAGTATGGACAAAAAGAGACCTGTGGGGACAGAGTCTGCTTGAGGGCCTCACCTGGAGTCAAGCCTCTTTCTCTGTGCAGTGAATCACATGTGTGTAGGCACTGTGCCTGCCTCTGTGTGCCCCATTCCAACACATAGCTCAGATGATATTTCCATCTTGTGGGGTACTGGGAGGTTCTGACTCAAAGCTTTCCTCCTCTAGCTAGAGATACTCTGCAGGCCCATCCTAGAGTCTGTCCCAGGAGACTTGCTCTGGGTTCCCAGACTACACATGGAGGGACCTTTGTCTCCACAGCCACCAGGGCACTCATGCAACAGGTGTTTTTTAGTTTTATTAGTGTGTGTGTGTGTGTGTGTGTGTGTGTGTGTGTGTGTGTGTGAGAGAGAGAGAGAGAGAGAGAGAGAGAGAGAGAGAGAGAGAGAGAGAGAGAGGAGACTACATGCCACATGAGCTCAGTGTCTGCAGAATTCAGCAGAGGGTCTAGATAACTTGGAGCTGGAGTCATAGGTGCTTATGAGCTGCCAGAACTGAGCTCAGACCTGCTGCAGCAGCAACAGGTGCCCTTAACCACTGAGCGGTCTCTCCAGCCCCATGCAGACACCTTTTGAAAATGTCTTCTTGCTACTATTTTAGTCATGTGCTGACACAGGAGGATCTCACAGCACTGCCCCCCAGTCCTATGCAGCTCGCTCTCTCCCCTCCTGCTCTTCATTGTGTACTGAAAACACAGTGAGAAACTGGAGGCTTCCTCCTTGTCTTAGGCCATGGCTCTGACCTCGGTACACTACAAGAGCATCCCAACTGCAATTGTGCCCGAGCCTCTGAACTTGAGTCTCTCTCCTTCTGACACCAAAGCATCTCCTCCTCCTCCTCCTCCTCCTCCTCCTCCTCCTCCTCCTCCTCCTCCTCATCATCATCATCATCATCTTCCTCCTCCTCCTCTTCCTCTTCCTCCTTCTCCTCCCTCCTCCTCCTCCTTCTTCTTTCTTCTTAGTACGGCTGGTCTCTTCTGCTGTTACCTTCCTCGGAGGATGGCCTTTCTCTAGTGCTCCCCGGTTTAATTCCCAGAGATTCCAGCAGTCCATACATGTGTGCTGCTGTCATCTTGTGCTCAGTTTATACATTTCTGACAGTGCCTGTCAGTGAGCTTTCCCTAAAATATATCCCCAATAAATATCCTAATCACGTAATAGTTACTGAATCTCATCCAGGAAGCACCAGATAAATTTATGAGGAACACAAAGACAGTGACACATAGGTTTGTAATCTCAGAGGACAAGGGGGGACTTAGACAGCCAATTGTTTCCACTGCAAGGAGAGCTGATGTGGCTAGAAGGAGGACTTACACTCTAGACGCCCAGAGAGAACGCATGTGCTTCCGGCTGGACAGCGCACTGCAGCTTCACAGAGGAGCCTGTGAGGTGGGTGGAGGATGTAGGGCTGGTGTAAATAAAACCATGCTTCTCATGGGAGCAACACAGCCTGGCTTGCCTGCCCCTGTGGCAATTCCTAAACATTGGCATTTAATTGTGGTTGACTTGGATTGTTTCTTCACCATTCCTTTGCATCCCGAGGACAGTCCTCGCTTTGCTTTCAGTGTTCTTTCAGAAAATCTTAAGGAACCTTATCAGAGATATCAATGGATGGTATTGCCTCAAGGAATGGCCAATAGCCCTACCATATGTCAGATTTATGTGTCTTTGGCCCTAGCTCCAGTTCAAAAAGCTTTTCCAGGTGTTTATATAATTCACTACATGGATGATATATTAATGGCTGCTAAAGATAAAAAACTTGTTTTTGATGCCTTTTCTAAATTACAAGAGGTTCTTAGCCTGGCTAATTTCCAGATAGCCCCAGAAAAGGTACAGGTATCTTTTCCCTATCATTATTTAGGTCATGAATTGTTATGCATGGGCATATGCCCACAAAAGATTACTCTGTGTACAGATCAGCTACGCACGCTTAATGATTTCCAAACCTTTCTGGGGGATATTCAGTGGCTTCGGTCCACTTTAAAAATTCCAACAGGTCAGCTTTGCCCTTTGTATGATGTCTTAAAGGGCGACCCTGACCCTTTATCTCCCTGTAAATTAACAGCACACACACACACACACACACACACACACACACACACACACACACACACCGGTGTAATTCATTTCATTTTTATAGTCTTCCTTCCTTCTTTCCTTCCTTCCTTCCTTCCTTCCTTCCTTCCTTCCTTTTCTCCCTCCCCACTTCTCTCACTCCCTCCCTTCTTCCCTCTCCTCCTGTCCGGCAGTTTTGTTCACAGTTTTCATATAAAAACACACATGGAAAACCAGAAAGGGATATTACCCATAGTCCCTTGGGGCTGGAAGTAGCTGAGGAGGTCTGTGGGAGCAGAGAGGTCAGTACCAAGAGGACCTGCTGTGTCTCTACTCTGTCCCATCCTGGACAAGCTGCTGGACTCTGACGTCATGGCTTCCCCATTCCCGAAGTAGAGTTGGTACAGCCTAAGCCTTTCAGCATTCAGACTGAGATAACACGTGTCAAACGCTTTCCTTGCCAGCTCTGTGCACGTGTTGATCGCTAACTTTGTTGACATCTGGTATGAGGGAAGATGGACGCATGCCTCACCACACCCCTCATCCAATGCTGCTGCCTGCTTCCCCTCCCAGGTGGACTCTGGCCTGTGACTTGTACCGACCAACAGACCTGAGGTTTGGAAGTAAAGGAGACAAGCAGTGTCTAGGAGAGAGGCCTGGGCCTCAGGGTTGGGGTAGAGAGACTGTTCTCTCGGGCATCTGGAGCAGCACTCATCTCAATTTGGGGTTTCCAAAGCTGAGAGTATACAGGGCATGAAGTGCAGAAGGAGGCCCGGGAAAGAGCCACCGCAGAGCAGCTGAAGAGACACAAGAAGGAAAAGTCACTCTCACGCTCAAGCGGGCTGAAGTTGGCCAATGACAGGAGAGTGGATTGCACCTTTCCCCCGAGTCCTGCCCGATCTGGAGAGTGTGGATTCACGTGAAGAGGAGGGAGGAAGGAAGGACAGATGGAATGCTGGATGGACAGATGGAAGGACAGAGATGCTCCAGGAAGCGGAGCCACCTAGAGCAAGTGCTGGGATTTCAGAGTCAAAGCCCAGCTTAGAGATGCCTCTACTGCTCACCAGCTGCAAGTTGACTCTGCAAGTTCATTCCTGCAACAGTGGCTGCTGCAAAGGATGGCAGGGTCAGGACTGAGGCAGGGGGACCTCCATTTGGGAATCAGTGCTCCTCCCACTCCCCATGCATTTCTTCCTGGTTTCCATTTCCTAGGCTCCTGCATGGCCAGGCTTCTGTGTGTACACTTATGGAGCAGCAACATGACGTGTGTGCTTTTTGTCCGACTGGCCCAGAAAAGTCGCCGTCAGTCAGTCGGAAACCCCATCTGGAAGAGCTGCCTTCCCAGCTACATTAACTGCTTTTGTCATTGATCTACAGCAGCTTAGAGAAGGAGGAGATTATTTTGCCTCGTGATTTTCAGGAGCAGTCCATCATGGCAGCGGGAGCTTGTGGCAGCTGGCCACATTGCACCCATCTTCAGGAAACAGAGAGATGGTTGCTGGTACTCATCTCCATTCTCCTCTTTATCCCTCCCAGGATCCCAGCCCACTGGACACAGCCACCCACATTCAGAGTGGGTCTTCCTGCTTCAGTTAACCTAATCTACAACTCCCTCACAGACATGGGCAGAGGTGTGTCTCCTAGATGGTACTAGGTCCCATGAAACTGACAACCAATGTTAATCATCCCACCGGCCTTGACAAGAAATAAATGTGTGTTATGTAAACCATTGTCATTTGGGGGTCATTTTGTTCTGACGAGCTAATGCATTCTGCTTATGGGGTTGTTGCATGGTCCAGAAGAGTTGGTGAGGAGCTGGCTAGGGATGCGGCCATAGAGAAAGAGGAGCGAAGCTAGATCGAGGCTCCTCCCCAGAGCTCCTCCCCCACTCTGCAGAGGAATGCAGAGAAGCAAGGGAAAAGTTTGGAGGTGAAGGAAACTGTCGCTGTCCAAAAATCCCAGCCTGCAGGGCCCTCAAGCGAGAGGAGGAGACAACGATGCAGCTGCTGGTGATGCTCTCAGTGAAGGCAAAGTGGTAGCCATGGCAACAGACTTCCAGCCAGGCTACCAGAATCTAGAAGTACCTGGCAGGGATAAAACCCATCAGGAAAATGTGTTAGCGACTGTGGGTGATGAGGCAAGGCTGAGGCAGGGCCCGGCTTCCACTTGGGGTGTGCATATCACATCTCTCCGTGCCTTGCTCTTCCTCCCCAACAACTCTGCCAAGCTTTGGTGACTCTAAACAGCAGACTGGACAGGAGATGATGAAATGATGTGGGAGTGGGGGTTTGCTCGAGTCCTCTCCTTGCCAACGTTTCTGTCTTTCCCTTAAGAACTTCTCGCAGTTCTGCTCTGGCCGCTTCCCAGACGTTCAGCCCAGTCAGCCACACCCATGAGCATTAGTAGATGATATCCAGCCCCAGATGCTAATCCCCCACTTAAGAGTGTACATGAGTATGGGTTTGTAGAGAGCTTGTTAGGAGGAAAACTGATCATTTGGGTGGATCTCAGAGATCCTGCCACTGTTAATTTGCTGTATCCGCCTTCTGCCTTCACAGACTGACTCCTCAGGTCCTTTTACCAAGTGGTTGAGAAATCTAGTGTCCCAACCCATTTTCATTTATTACAGTCTGTATTTCTGCTTCTAGTATTTACCCTCTAGTTTCGAACTCTGGGAAACCTCAACTGAGCTTTCTTCAATGTCAGGATTTGTAGTAAGATGGAGCCTTCACAGGAGCAGTTCACCTTTGGCAGAACATCCTTTTGAGGTACTGACAGAGAGGTGACATTTGAAGCTGAGGGTGTAGCTTGATTGGTAGAGGGCTTGTCTAGCACCTCCAAAGCCCTGGCCCGATTGCCAGCATGCATTAAGCAGGCAAGCTGATGTATACCTGTAATTCTAGCAGTTGGGAGGTGGGGCAGGAAGCTCAGAAGGGCTAACCTGGGATACATGAGACCCTATTTTCCTAGTTTTTCTGTTTGTTTGTTTTGTTTTTGTCAACTTGATGGAAGCTAGAGTGTTTGGGAAGAGGGAACTTCAATGGAGAAAATGTCCTCACCAGATTGGCCTGAGGGAAAGCCTAAGGGGCATTTTCCTGACTAATAATTGAGGTGGGAAGGGCTGGATCACTTCCAGGCTGTTGTCCTATAAAGGAAAGGAGGCCGAGCAAGTCAGTAAGCAGCACTCCCCCAGGCCTTTGCTTCAGTTCCTGCCTCTACTTCCTCCCTTGAGTTTCTGCTCGACTTCCAACAGTGATGGGATGTGACCTAAGAGTTGCAAGCTGAAAGGGAACTTTTCCTCCCCAAGTTGCTTCTGGTCATGGTGTTTTATCACAGAAACAGACGTCTAAATAAGACACTGTCTTGAAAAAGAAGCAAGCAAACAATAAAAAGAGGCTACATTCTCAAAAGAGACACAAATAGCTAATTAACCTTTTTTTTTTTTTAATGTTGAAAGGATGTTCAACATCCCTAGCCATAAGAGAAATGCAAGCCAAAACTGCTGACTAGTGTATGTGGTACTGGACGGTGCTATGTAAGCTGCTGGGGATGGGAGAGAGGCATGATGGCCCTTACCCAGCTGTGACGCCCACCCTCTATAACACCAACTGTCAGGCAAGATGTGCCCGCCGGCACAATGATGGCATGACTGTTCCGGAGGCACCAACTCCTTTCTGTGTGGATTTGGGGCCAGCTCTGTAAGAAGAAGTCATGCTTGTTACTCCTAACCTGGGCAAAACCCATGGCTGGGGAGGTCATAAACCCAGGTAGGAACTTACTACCATTGTTTTGCTAGACTAATATCATAACCAACTACCTCTAAATATATATGTTCATAATCATAGACAGATGCTATTCTTAGCCTAATCAAAGAAGTTTCTCTCTGCAGTGAGTGGTGATGAATGCAGACTTGTGGTTGTTGAAGATGTGGAAAATAAGTGATGGTATAGTGCTCAACCTTAAAGAAGACATGCCTCCTACTACCTCTGAAACTCAGAGAATGTTGCAGAAGAGCTTGCTGATTGAGAGGTGGGAAACTCTAAAACTCTGTAGGGTGCTCATGACAGGATCACTGTGATTATAAACTCGCAGCAGCTGCAGTGGCCTGTGCTGGGACTGTCAACAGTTGGTCAAGAATGGGGGAGGGGCTTGTGGGCCCCTCCCTGGTGAACTGTTGCTATTGATGGATGCTGGGTGTGGGGTGCTGTTGTTTTCAGTATGTGCCCATTGGTAAGCCTACGAGGCTCCAGTGGATAGTCCTACAGCTCTGGACACACTGATAGAGCAATACACTAAGACATGAATTGGGTTTATAAGACAGGAAAGGGTTTGTAAAGGAAAGAGGCTGTTCATGGGGGCAGGAAGCAGATAAGAGTGGATACCTGTGTCAAACTGTTGAAGGACAAATTTAGTTTAAAAATGAAAATAAGGACAATTCTCAAAAACTTACCAAATCACAGTTGTTTGTTTTGTTTTGTTTTTCAGTTTTTCAGAGGCTAGCCCCTGTGGTTGACAGGTTCCTGAAAGGAGGTAAGGAGTGGGCAACAGAAGGATTGAGCCAGGCAATAATGGTGGGAATACTCTAACAGTCTCACTGATTAGCAGTCAAAGTGTTTATTTACACAGAATTCAGTAAGCAGAGATAGATCCATGTTGTTTTAAAACATAGATCATATCATTTTTGTTTCCAGACACGTATTTAGCTTTTTCTTGCATATCTTTTGGTCATCATTGATAAGCCATGGAAGAAAAGAGTTATCTTTTACAATCATTTTTACTCATCAACCCCATAACTCAATTTTTAAGAGTCTAGAGGCATATGACAGCCCGTTCTCAGACTGGCTGCTCTTGTGGCTTCAAGGACACTAGACAGAAAGAAAAACTCCAAGCCAGCCCAGGCAGATTGCCATGTCCTGAGCAGTGTATTACTAACTCTTAATGGTCAGAGTGCCCAAGAAAAATCCTCAGGCCAAAGCTGCTGCAGTCATTATTCAAATACAATGTTTACATTTTATATCTCTATAGATTTGTTTATATGTCTAATCCTGGCATTCTTTTGTTCCTTGGTCATATGACATTATAGTGGCTCTTCATGAGCTAACTTCTAAGAAAGGGATGTCTGATGTCTCATACTTTTATCATCTTTCCACACCATTCTTTGTCCATCAGTATAAGCCCCTGTGTGGGGCAGAGGTATCTCTAGCCAATCTAATTTGGTTGCTGTATATGCCATGTAATCACCTGACTTTATCGTAGGAAGAGCCTTGTAATCTATCTGTTGTCAACTCTGCTAGCAAATCTGTTGACCTTTCAAGTTTACTTGGTTTTGATTATCTTGTTCCTAAGTACAGAGGCAGATGTTTCAAGAATGTCTCAGAGCCTCATAAAGAGACTCTGGCTTCTTTATGTGTTACAACCTCGAAGACCTTCAAGTGGATAAGGATAACCCCCTTAAAGCGGGAGGGGTATACGTTCAGGACTTTCCTAGGGAAGCTTAGAAGCAGTACTGCCAGGAGAAGGCACAAATGATTCATAAGCACTTTCCCATCAATCCAATATTCCCCAATTGTACAAATATTAAAAGCCCCCCTTGCTGCAACATGTGGAGATCAAAACCAAAGGTGGCACAGCAGCCATCATGTGGCTCAGCTTTGCTGGATCTTTGTCAAGCAGCTGTACATGCTTTATGACTTCTGCTCTTCCCATCAGATATGGCTGCATCAAGGCTGACCTCGAACTCATAGAAATCCACCTGCCTCTGCCTCCCAAGTGCTGGGATTGAAGGCATGTGCCATCACTGCCCAGCCCAAATCACAGTTTGAAAATTACAAAATGAATATGTGTTAAAGATTGCATCTGCCTCATTCATTGAGGGAACCCACCAGATGTTCTAACTGACTTAAAAGAGAAGTCAAAGAAAGAAACAACCCTCATGGCTTCAGCTGGATAGCTTAAAAGCACTTGGAATTCATCTGTACAGAGACTGTCCCCATCGTTCCTTAAACAATGTGCAGCATAACAACTATTCACATAGCACCCAAATGAAGCGTTATTACAAATAATCTGGAGAGGACTGGAATTATATGTCAGAATACATCCATGTTGTGTGCAAACACTGTACCCATCACATAAGCTTAACTGTCTCAGAAGACATAGCGAGAAGAGCACTCTGGATTTTCAGGAGGAAAGAATGTTAAAATAAAAGTACCAACCATCTTTTCCTTGCTATCAGGAAGAGCTGCCCTTCCTCGAACCATAGCTCACTGTGAAGAAGAAGCTGTTTTACCTTGCCAAGAACCACCTACAATTTACAGACTAGAAAGACTCAGAGACTCAAAACCAAATGACCCAAAAGGCTGTGTTGGAGACAGAGCTTTCCACTGAAGTGGGATTTTTTTCCTCACACACATTTAAGACAAATGCTTCTGGTCTCAGAATTCATTTTCCACAGTCTTCCATGAGCGGCTTGGGTAAACTAGGTTATACCGAACATCTGAAGTATACATCAGTGTAGGCAGAATTAATAGCAATTTCCCTTCAACCACGTGAAAAACTGCCCTGAAGATCCAGTCTTGTGTTCTTCCTGTCACAGATTTCATTCTCATATATTTTGTCAAGAATGAAACGGTCTAATTGCAAGCAGCCTTGAGTTGGCTACACAACTCACCAGGACCTAAATCTGACGCTGTCAGGTTTTCACAAAAGAGCATTTATCTTGCCTGACACTGAATTTAACAGCAGAGACTCAAACTGGTAGTTGTAGGAAGAATCAGAAGCCTGCTATCTCATTAAAGGTTCCCAGCAATGTCTGAATCTCTTTCCTTCTCTGCAAAACAGGACCGACAAGATGGCCTCATGGGCTTTTTTGTTCTCAGTTCCTGTGATTCGGAGTATGCCAGTGAGATGTCTTGTTTTACAGTTCAGTGGAGTCTCATCCACGTCAGGCTACCATACCAAGCAAGATAGGCAATCAAATGTTATTCTGGATGCTTCTGTGATGGTATTTTCAGAAGAAGATTAACACTTCAATGAGAAGAGCTGATGATAACCTTGTCCAATCAGCTGAAAGCTTTCACAGAATAAAGATTGATAGCCAAGTCCAATCAGCTGAAAGCTGTCACAGGATGAAGATTAATGGATAACTAACTCCTAATGAGAAGGAGTTTGAGGGCCAGCAAAATGGCTGAATGGGTAAAGGCACTTACTGCCAAGCCTGAGGAACTGAGTTTGATCCTCAGCCCCCCATGGTGGAAGAAGAGACCTGACCCTTTCAAGTTGTCCTCTGACCTCCACATGCATACTGTGGTGCGCGCACGTGTGCCCGCCCCCCCCCCCACACACACTCACAAATAATAAATAAATAATACGTGAAAATTTAAAGAAAACTTAGTGAGTTCATCCAGGAGCCCCAAGCCTCTAACCTGCTGGCCCATCCCTCAGATTCTCAGGTCTTCAGATCTCTCCTGTAATGTGCACCAATTGCTAAAAATCCCCTCTTCTGGTCATTCTGTGCTGCTGGAGAACCCTAGTAAAATTAGACTTCCACAAAGGCTCCCGAAGTCTGATAAAGCCTGTGGCCTCCTGCCTAGCTGTATGGAACAGCTTTACATATGGTCACTACATACCGCCCTCCAGTTCATTCTGTGAAGTTCAGCACAGTTATCGAATAGGAAGAGGAAAAGAATGAGGTTTAAAGGCAGGGGCAGATGACTTGATGAAGGGCCTTTCGTGGTTTTGACATTTGGGGGAAGCTGATAAACGACCCAGGAGCCCGGACTCCTGCCTCAGCTTCCAACTTAGTGGCGTCTGCATTTCCCGGACCCCACATCTGTGTGAGGAGGAGGATCATTAAAGCTCGAAATACCCATTTGGCTTCTGGGTTTATTGAAGCTCAGATGGGCTGTGACTGAACAGGCTGGTTGTGGACCGGGTGTGAGTCTATCGGATGAAACAGCCGGTACCAAGACCATTTGCGTCATCACCCCCAAACCACCAAGGACCTGTTAGGAAGCAAGCAGTGCTCCAGGTTTTGTTTTTTTTAAGCATAAAAAAAATGCCCTGATGCTGTCGAGATCCTTTAAAGTGCCAGGCTCCATTCACGATTCTTTTTTTTTTTTTTTTTTTTTTTTTGGTTTTTCGAGACAGGGTTTCTTTGTGTAGCTTTGCGCCTTTCCTGGAACTCACTTTGTAGACCAGGCTGGCCTCGAACTCACAGAGATCCGCCTGCCTCTGCCTCCCGAGTGCTGGGATTAAAGGCGTGCGCCACCACCGCCCGGCTCCATTCACGATTCTTGATAACTTCTTCTTCTGGTCATTTTTCTGTTGCTGTGATAGAATACCCTGACGGGAGAAAAATAGATTTAGAAAAACGAATCTGTGCTGGGTGGCGGCCGCCTTGGTGGCACACGCCTTTAGTCCCAGCACTCGGGCAGGCAGGCGGATCTATGTGAGTTTGAGGCCAGCCTGGGCTACAGAGTGAGTTCCAGGAAAAGGCTCCAAAGCTACACAGAGAAACCATGTCTCAATTCCCCCTCCCCCAAAAAAAAGAAAGAAAAGAAATATGAATCTGTATCTACACATGTGTCTATCTACCTGTCATCTACCCATAAGACACTGAAAGCGGAAATGGGACTGCATGGGAGGAGATGGGGTGAGGGGGCACTCGGGGGGAATGGAGTGGTTGTAGTGCAGGTTGACTATGAGTAAAGTACAGTGGCACATACATGTGAAAACACCAGAACAAAACCAGTGTGTCCACAAGAGTTTTAGGAAAAGGCCCCTCATTGAGAACACTCCCGACAGTTCTCTGGTTTTTCACCTGCTGTCATGAGAGTTGTGTCTCAGAAAACCTGCTCCTTCTGCTGAATTAGACAATGAACCAGGCCTATGGGACACACCACACTAAACCCACAGCAACCCACAGCGACCTACAGCAACCTAAGGCGACCCACAGTGACCCACCAAGACCCACAGTGACCCACCGAGACCCACAGCGACCCACTGAGACCCACAGCGACCCACAGTGACCCACAGCGAACCACAGTGACCCACAGTGACCCACCGAGACCCACAGTGACCCACCACGACCCACAGTGACCCACCGAGACCCACAGTGACCTACAGTGACCCACAGCGACCCACAGTGACCCACAGTGACCCACCGAGACCCACAGTGGCCCACAGTGACCCACAGCGACCCACAGTGACCCACAGTGACCCACAGTGACCCACAGTGATCCACCAAGACCCACAGTGACCCACCGAGACCCACAGTGACCCACCGAGACCCACAGCGACCCACAGTGACCCACTGAGACCCACAGTGACCCACAGCGACCCACAGTGACCCACAGTGACCCACAGCGACCCACAGTGACCCACCAAGACCCACAGTGACCCACCGAGACCCACAGTGACCCACAGTGACCCACAGCGACCCACAGTGACCCACAGTGACCCACAGCGACCCACAGTGACCCACAGCGACCCACAGTGACCCACCGAGACCCACAGTGACCCACAGTGACCCACAGTGACCCACAGCGACCCACAGTGACCCACAGTGACCCACAGCAACCCACAGTGACCCACAGCGACCCACAGTGACCCACCGAGACCCACAGTGACCACTGAGACCCACAGTGACCCACAAACTGATAGCAGTGAGAAAGATACTTCATTGTCAAAAGTAATTGGCATTTTAGGGTCATTTGTTCCTCTGGAAAAGCTAGCTGATGAATGTTTTTGGCTTTATTCTGAAGACAATGAATTTTGTATATATTTTTTTTAAAATGTCTTTCATCTCTGGAGCCCAAGGAATCTTAGTGGTAAACAAAACCTAATTTTAGTTTCTGACTCTTCATGTTCCATACCAGAAGCATTCTGAGAGAATAGAATAACACTCATCTAATTGCCCTCTGCAGCTGCTGGATCACGTTCACCTTGTCCATGGGAACCTGATAAACATACTGTGGGCATCCAACAGCAGGAACATCACTGCCTTCCAAGTGTTGTGGATAGACAGCATTGACTTGCCACATAAGAGAAGATTTCAAACTTAAATGAAGCTCTATTTTTCCAGAGATGGAATCTTCCATTAGGACTTAGCAAGGAAATACAAGGGCAGGTGTTTCATTCTGACAAAGGTCACAGGGGAAATGACTTGGCCATGTGCACTCACGCTGAGAACCTGTGCTGCTATCAATGTAAATTTAAGATTTAACCTTCCTAAGGTTAAGGAGAAAAATTAGAGAGTACATGTTCTTAATTATTACATTCCACTTGGAAAAGCTCAACAAGAGATATTATTTGTCATGTAGTTGTAGCTGGAAAGTTTCTCTCTGGGTCCACCAAGCCCCCACAGTTCCACAGCCCACTTACAAATAATCACTCAGAAGCTCATATAAATTAAAATTGCTTGGCCATTAGCTCAGGCTAACTAATGACTAGTTCTTACATCTTAAATTAACCCATTTCTATTAATCTGTAAGTTGACACAGGGCTTGTGGCTTTACCGGTACTTTTACATCTCACTTCCTCTGTGTCTGGCTAGCGACTCCTGACTCAGTCTTCCTGTTCCCAGAATTCTCCTCTCTGCTTATCCTGCCTATACTTCCTGCCTGGCTACTGGCCAATCAGCGTTTTATTTATCAATCCATCAGAGCAACACATTCACAGCATCCCCAGCATGTAGTAGAGGAGAAAACGATGGGTAGAGAGTGCCCAGACTGCTCATGGTGTGTTCATCAGCTTTCTGTCACTGTGACAAAAGGTGTGAGATCATCAGCTTATAAAGAGGGAAGGTTTATTTTGGCTCACAGTTTTGAGGACTCAGACCATGAACAGGTGACTGTGGTGACCCAGTCCTTGTCAGCAGGCACACAAGCAAAGGGAGAGGAAGAGGGGTGGGTGAGCCCCCAGCATCCCCTTTATGAACACACTTTCAGTGATCTTCTGCTGTTCCCTATATACCAAGGGTCGCACACCTCCTTGTGGTGTCATGGGCTGTGGGCCAGGCCTTTCACACATGGGCCTCGGGGGACAGTCAACCCAAACCATAGCACCAGTGGACCAGGCCTTTCACACATGGGCCTCGGGGGACAGTCAACCCAAACCATAACGCCAGTAGACCAGGCCTTTCACACATGGGCCTCTGGGGACAGTCAACCCAAACCATAGTGCCAGTGTTGGTGACAAAAAGTAAAAGGGAAGGAATGGCTCCAAAGGCAGGGAACACACAGTCACCTGAACGGCTGTGACTCACTGCGTGGAGGTGAGGGGACAGGCGCTTCTTACAATCTCTGATGGTTTCCCCGTGGGTCGGCATGTTACTGCCTTTCCATTATAGCACATGAAAGGATAATAATAGATAATGTAAAGGGCAATTGGTATGTAGTAGTCTGTAGCTGGCTTTTATTTTATTCTTTTGGGGGCCTACCACCAGCTCCCAAATAAATGCATGGAGACTTATTCTTTCTTATGAATGCTTGGCCTTAGCTTGGATTATTTCTAGCCAGCTTGTCTTACGTTATCCCATCCACCTTTTGCCTCTGGGGTTTTTCTTTCTTTGTTCTGTATCTCTTGGTATCCTTCTTACTCCATAGCTGGCTGTGTTGCTGGATTACTGGCCCGTGGCATCTTCCTCTCCTCCTCCATTTTCCCCTCTTCTATTTATTATCTCTTCCTGGCAGCCCCACCTGTCCTTTCTCCTGCCTAGCTATTGGCCATTCAGCTCTTTATTAGACCAATCAGGTGTTTTATGCAGGCAAAGTAACACAGCTTCACAGAGCTAAACAAATGCAACATAGAAGAATGCAATACATCTTTGCATCATTAAACAAACATTCCATGGCATAAGTGAATGTAACACATCTTAAAATAATATTTCATAGCATTAATCACTCAGTAAATGTTAAATATTAGTATTTGCATTCTTCAATTTTTAATTCTTAACCTGCTCCCTCACTTTAATATTCTTTCCTCATCCTGTCAAAATCTTGTTCACCCCATGCTGCCTGGACTTAACCAGAGCCTTTCTGACACGGGGGTGGGGGGTGTCTTCTAACTTCTTGGAAATAGTTGTAAAGACATATGCTCATTTTCAAATCCATTCACCCATGCACCCATGCCTGGATGGTCAACAGGCCTCTCTGTCCAGGCACTAACAGACAGGTCCTCTTAGGCGGGTACCATTTCCCACTGAACTCACAGCACAACAGGGACAGGGACTGGCTGTGGATAAAACAAGAGCAACACCACAAGGAAAGACGAAATAAGGGAAGGAGGAAGGGGAGTGTCTGGGCGGGAGGAGGGGCACTATTCTATGTGAGTGTCAAGAATGGCCACAGTGCCACGGCTTAGAAGCAGAGCAAATGAATTATGAGGAAATCCAACCAGTGCAAAGGCCCAGAGGCAGGAACAAGCTGGAGCTCAAGATGAGCACTGACTCGGCCTGCTATGTGATGTTGGGAAGCACATAGTTCGTAACAGAAAAAGGACAACTGTTGCTCAGGAAAGAGAAAATTCCAGAAATAGAATCAGCGGTGGCCAAGAAGGCATGGAATCTGGTGCACTGTGGCAGGCTTGGCTTTAGCACCCCAACTAGACCAGACAGACAACAAGAAAGAAGGCGGGACAGACACAGGGAAACACGGTCGTTAATCAGGAGAAGTTGGAGTGGGAACTGCTGTCTGCACCTCCCCATCCCAAACATGACCCAGGACATGGCGGGTGGGGGAGGACAGAGGAGGGCTGGAGATTTGAAGGAAGAGGGGAGGGACGGCAGTTATAAAGAAGTACACAAAGGCAGTGTGGAATGTCCGCAGCTCAACAGAATGGGGCTCATCTGTGTGCTCGTGGGGCTGTGATTCAACCACGGTTGTTTCCTGCAGTGAAGGATAGGGAGAAGGGTGGGGCTGGATTTGAGCAAGATTCTATCACACAGATGTTATGAGCAAAAGGATGTGGCATGAAATTCAGTATGAATGCAAGTGAGAGATGTATATATGAGTGTGAGTGAGTGAGTGTGTGTGTGTGTGTTGGTACTTAAAGCCAATGCTAGCGAGCACTCCACCACTGCACTATATTCCCAGCCTCAAGTAAGTAATTTTTAAACTTGGACCAAGGAGTGCAAGCTGGACAGGCAGAGAAGTAGCCCTCACACGGTGGTGAGAGAGTGTGAAATGATGGATCCTTGTTCCTGGAAGCCTGGACTGGAGCAGGAAGGGAAGCCTGGGCAGGTGTGATCAGGACTGTGAGTGTGGTCACATGAGAGTCAGGGCTAGGGTATGACTTTGACTTAAGTGTCTGAAGAGAGACCAGAACAAGACTACCAGTCATCGTCACCCGTGTCTTGTGTCCTCAGGACACACTTGGAGGAGAGTGGGCCCATGCTTGTCTTCTCAAGCTTACAGCACAGTGCTCTGAGTTCAACAAAGATCTCATTAATATCATAGGCATGCACTGAATTTTAAAAACCAACCACTGAGGAAAAGTCTTTCAGTGAGGCACTGGAAACTCAGACCTGTGCTGTGACCTGCTAGCCTCTGCCACTTTTCCTTCCAAGACACTGAGGTCAAATTAATGGAGCCCCTGGCTTAGGGGGTCAAGTTGTGCTTTCCATTGCTCAGGACCACGCTTGCAATTCCACCACTGGAGGGGCTGGAGAGCTCATCCAGTGATCTGTTTGTTGTGTAAACATGAGGACCTGGGTTCAGCTCCTCAGTGCCCATGTCAAAGGTTGGGTGTGATGTGCGTGCCTGTAATCCCAACCCTGGGTATCTGGAAGCTCTAGGTTCAGTGAGAGACCCTAGCTCAAAAAATAAGGACAGCAGCTGTGAAGCCACTCAGTGTTGACCTCTGACCTCCACACACACATGTACACTTGTGCACCCAAGCACACACACACATACAAACCGGGTAAATACGCAAGAATTCCATGGCACTCAACAGTTTGTGACTTCTGAAAAGGGAAACATAGGCTTTGTGGTTTTGCACCCCACCTGGTGAGTAAGGCGGGCAGTCAGCTTCACATCTGCACCTCACAATGGCCATGTTATGTTATGGTCATTTACAGAGCGGCAGACACTCTCTACAAGGGAGAAAATGGGCTGTCACATAAAAACTGCCCACCATGAAAGCTGTGCTTCTATTGGGGGAGTTCACAGAGGCCTTTGCACAGAAACTTCGAAGATGGAAAAGAACCGATTGTCACGTCTGTTTCATGTAAGTGGGATCATGACTCCAGACTGAATCCCACCAGGCTATGAAATACTTGGACTGCAAACTCCCAAATACTGGGGGAGCCGTTGCCAGTCCCAACCAGCTGCAGAGGCAAGCTCAGCCGAGAGCAGAAAGAAAACACTTCGTGGATCATGGACGGACAGGGCGAAAATCAACCGAGATTAAATAAATAATAAAGCAAGCCATGGCGATGACATGCACTGTCTACCCCGGAGGCTGAGGCTTGTGGTAGTCAGTCAAATCTAATGCCACAGAGAAGCTTAGGCCAGCAAGGGAAACAATGGTGTAATTAATACTCTGCCCATTTCCTCTCCACTTCCCCTGCCCAGCTGTCTTCATGGAGGAAGAGGGAACATCCTCCCCCTTCCGTAAGTCACTTTTCCTGAGTGAGCGTGCGTACAACCACCCCACGCAATCAGTGCAGTGACTCACTCTGAAGGTGTGAATGGAGAGTCAGAGACACCCAGCTCACACCTTGCACTGTTTGAAGCCTGTCTGCTGGGTCCCCACAGAGCAGGTCCCATCCCCATCCATCCTGGATGCATGTTTCTAGCCTGAGCCATGTTCTTCCTTGCTGACAGGCGACACATTTCAGAGACTCCCATGGAGGGCGAGCATCCCAGCCGCCAGTGTTTGTGGATAAGAGTTCTGAGTCTGCCCTTCTCCCATTCACTCAGCCCTCCCCCACCCTGCACAGTTGCATCTCAGGAAAAATTCTGCCACTCTGTGTCTTCCTTCCAAACCAGATTCTGTACCAATGTAGAATGATCCCCCTAAGATGCATGCCTCGTGACTGATTTAAAAACGTTTTTCTGGCTATAGCTCTCAGGATGGGGTTCAAACCCATGGGCTCAGCAGTCCAGGCCCCAGTCAGATCCCTAACTACTTCGCAATTGTTATACCCTATCTTTCTTCCCCTTGCTCCCCAAGAGAGACTACTCCCAAATCCAGATCCTGCATCTTGTGCTCACTCTGAGTGCCTGCTCCTACTCTGTAAATTCTGTTCCCTCAGAGCTCAGGCTCACTGTCACCTCCCTGAGGCTTTCCCCCTACAGCCGGGTAGGTAGTGATTCCTTCAGGCTTTGTCTTGGGCCTTCTGTTTACCCCTCCAGACCCACCCTAGGCCCGCCCACCCTGCTCCCTGCTCTGTATCTGTGCTATGCTGGCTTCTGACTCTCAAATACTGAACCGCTGAGGCTTTCTTCTCGGGCACCACCTTCATAAACAGCTTTTAATTTATCACAATTTATCATTATCATTCACACCTTTGGATTTATTTTGTGTGTGTATGCATGTGTGAGGCTATGCCATGCACACGTGGAGGTCAGGGGATAACCTGAGGGAGTCGGTTCTCTCCTTCCATCATGTGGGTCCCAGGGATTGACCTCTCAGGTTTGGTGGCAAGTGCCTTTGGCTTGCTGAGACATCTCACCAGCTGACAATCTCTCACGTGCTTCCTGCCAGACTTTATAAGTTTATGCTCTTTTCTTTCGTGTCTTGCTTCAACTCTTCCTGGGCCATGTCAAAAGCTGCTTTGAATCCATAGCTGTTTTCCTCTATGATTATGTATTTCCAACCAAGCTAAGTTTCCTAAGGCCAAGCATGGCAGAAAGTGAGGAATGAGGGAGCCGGAGACGAAACTAGGAAGACTACCAAGGTTTTCCTATTTTCTTTATTTTAGACATGAAAATGGCCTGATTTCTGCTATCTGTTCTCCTATATGTAAAGTAGGGATGGCGCTCCTGCTAGTTCTCCCTCACTGGGATCATGTAAGGAAGAAATCAGGTTCAGTACTTTGCAAACTACAAAATATGGTGCTTTATCCGTATAAGCAGTTGTTATTATTAGAGTTCTAATAGCCGCTCTAGTGTCTGATGGATGAACATCACTCTGAAAGAAACAATGTGCAATGAGGCTGTGGCATTTGAGAAAATAGTAAGGACAGATACCTGAAAACTTAAAGAATTTTCAAGACAGGAACATTCATAGAGTTATTGTGCTGCTGTACAAAGAATGACTGGGGCTCAGTGACTAAAGGAGCTTGCCTTGGAAGCCGACAACCCAGAACCCCAAGAAGGTGGAAGGAGAGAATGGACTCCCAAAAGCTGTCTTCTGATCTCCATGTGCACACCACGGCACACTAGAGTGTGCACACACACACTCCTGTGTGGAAACACACATAATGATGATGATGATGATGATGATGATGATGATGATGATGATGATGATAAGAAAATATAACATAAAAGAGTACTTAAATTTATTTGTTTAAGCAAATCTTGGTAAAATCTTGAAAACATACACCTGGAAATGTCCGGTTATGGTGAAGTTAGGGGGGCGGGGATGCCACATGCAAGGGTAGGGTCTCTCCTACTGTGGGAAGGTCACGTTGACAGCAGTAAATGGTACCTTCTACCTGCAAGTAGTCTGGTCCTGTCCAGCCTTACTCAGAGCTGAAGAACTAAGTACAGTGACTTGTTTTCCCTGCTCGTTTATTTCCTTACCCTAGGGATCACTACAAGGGACATAGCGACTTCAGGGTGTGGCTTAGAAATGGCTTCTATGGAGGCCGAAAAAAATGACTTCCTAGAAATCAAGGAAGTCATCCAAGGCGTTCTAAAAGGTAGACTTACTATCTAGATCTCTATATAAATGTCGAGGCCCTAGCTCAGTGGCTTTACTTTACTCACTAGGGTAGCAGCCTCCCTTATCTTCAGGTGCATGTAGGTTACATGCAGCTCATTAACTATGTAGATTTACGTATGGAGGCTTAATTATGAACATAATGCATAAGTTAAATGTAGCAGCAACATGATATGTATTTTACTTTGGAAACTTAAAATATGTATATTTTAAATCACATAAATTTAAATTGTAATATATATGCCATGCATTGAGGAAAATTGCCATTTTCAATTCACAAGAAAAGAGAATTCCTGCCTAAAACAAGTTGATGGAAAATTAAATGTGATCCATACAATGTCTCTGTGGTCTGTGTGAATTGCAGGTATATGGGAAGTATTGAGTATTTAATTCTTTGGGCATTATAGTTATCTATAGGCGCTTATTCTCTGTAGACTTTAGAAACATGTTTTAGGAAAACATCTGGGAGGAAGGGACTGGACCTGCTTGGACTGAGTCTACCAGGTTGATTGCAGTCCTCGGGGGAGGATTTGCCCTGGAGGAGGTGGGAATGGGGGGTAGGATGGGGGTAAGGGGAGGGTGTGGGAGGGGGGAGAATAGGGGAACCCATGGCTGATATGTAGAACTGAATGGTATTGTAAAATAAAATTAAAAAAAAAGCCAAAAGAAAAAAAAGTTAAAAAAAAAAAGAAAAAAATCATAGTCAGCTGACAAGAAAAGACTATAAATAGCCAGACAAAATGTATCTTTGTTTCCTTGTTCAAAGCTTACAGTGTGGAAATTGAAGACCGTCTCTCACTACAGCCCAAATGTCGTTTGGAACAGGCATTCTTGGGTTCCCATCTCTGCTCCTCTTCCTTCCTGCTTCTCTCTCTCTCTCTCTCTCTCTCTCTCTCTCTCTCTCTCTCTCTCTCTCCTCTCTCTCTCTCTCTCTCTCCTTTCTCTCTTCACTCATTTGTTACCTTCCACTGTGCATCCTGGATGTTCGAAAGCTGGACATCTGATGCAGGTTCAGTAGGCATCCCTGGAGATGTGTGTTGGACTGAGCCCTAGAGTCGGGTCATCAATACCGTCACTATGACTGACTGAGATGATCTAGGCTCTGCTTCACCTTGTACATGGTTCAGTATCTGGGAAGTCCCTCAGCATACTCTAGGGGCAAAGTTAACTGTCAGAGAATACAGCCATCCCAAGTCAGGATGGCGGAGTCACCTTTAACTCTAAGAGCCTGTGAGTGCCAATTTTAAAATGAGATTCAACTAGCATTGTTTTGTGATTACTGTATTGGGTGTTATCACACACACACACACTGTTTTATTACTTGTTGTAACAAACCAAGAAGCATTTCATCATGATTCATTGACTCTACAATGGCATTAACGATAAGCCGGACCACTGTTTTACGTACCACTAAGACTGAAAGAAAATTCCCAACTGTGTTTTGACAGAATATTCTTATCACTTGGCTTTTTGTTGTACATGGAACAAAGGAGCTCTCTTAAACAACATAGGCTTATCATATATCATTCCTGTACATGGGGCCAAAGGAAAATGAATTCCCTAGGATATTCTGAACATTCTTTACCTTTAGAGGCTGGCTCCTGAGAATAATTTTTCTACTGAGTTGTCCAAAAATGCCTGTGTCTTTTCACTTGCTATCTCAGGATCTTCAAGGTCACTGCTGGATCTTCTGCGGCCTCTGAAAGACTCCACAGTTGTCTCTGATCTTTTATGAAAGTTTTGATTACTAGAACATGGTTTTTATCTTATAAGAAGTTACTGAAAAATTTCCATTCACAAACAAGAATCCCATCCCCTCCTCATATTCTTAAAGGATCAGGAAGACCAACCGGTCTTTCTAGAAAAACAATACATTTGCATATGCATGAGCACTGATACTACCAACTGCAAGATATTAAAACTGCAAAACCAAATCTTCAAATCAACCAAAATGGGCACCATCTATATCAACAGATGGGGCCCGGGCTATCTTACTGGATTCTCTTGGAGAGAGGTGGGAGGGGATTAATTTACTGAGCATTCACCTGCTTTTGTGTTACACTTAGTGCTCAAGAAAACTTTGTGGTTTTGTACACTTGTGTGTGCGCGGGGAGGGGAGAGTGTACAGGCGCTTTGCACATGTGGAGACAGAGGCCAGAGGTTTGTCTTTGGTGTTGACTTAGTTACTTTTCTGTTGCTGTGATAAAACACTAGGACCTGGGGAGGAAAGGGTTTATTTCAGCTTACAGCTTGTAGATAGTCCATCATCCAGGGAAGTCAGGGCGGGAACTCGAGGTAGAACCTGGGAGCTGATGCAGAGGCCACAGAGGAGTGCTGCTTACTGACTTGCTCCTTATGGCTTGCTTATTCTGCTTTATTATACCAGCCAGGACCACCAGCCAGGAGGTGCCACCACCCCTGTGGGGTGGACACACCCACAACAATCAACAATCGAGAAAATGCAACACAGGCTTGGCCCACGGGTCAGTCTGGAGGGAAGGGGCATTTTCGTAATTGAGGTTTCCTCTTCCAAAATGACTCTAGGTTGTGTCGAGTATAAATATACAAAACTAACCCCCATAGTACAGTTGCTCTCCACTTATGTCTTGACACAGAGTCTCTCACTGAACCCAGAGCTCACCAATTGGACTAGACTAGTTAATCAAGTGAGATGCAGAGATGCCTCCATCTCTCCCTCCTCACTGCAGGAATTATGGGTATGTTCTGCTTTGCCTGGTTCTTTGCATTAAGTGTATATAACACCAATAGAGTGTCCCAGACACTGCGGCAAGTGAAGGGCTGATAGGGATGCAAACTGAGGTCCTCACGCTAGCAAAGAGAGCACTGAACTGGGACTGATCCATCTCTCCGGCTCAGGAACAACCCTTTGGAATGTGTTTCTTAACAGATGGGAGAACTGAGGTTAGAAAACTAAATAATTTGTCTGTCATCATAGATTACCAAAAGCAGAGCTACTACCTAGGCATCTATCTTAGTTAGGGTTTCTATTGCTGTGAAGAAACACCATGACCATGCCAACTCCTATAAAAGAAAACATTTAATTGGGGCTGCCTTACAGTTCAGAGGTTTAGTCTACTATCATTATGGTAGGGAGCATGGCAGAGTGCAGGCAGACATGGTGCTGGAGAGGGGCTGAGAGTTCTACATCTTGATCCAAAGGCAACAGGAAGTGAACTGAGGCACTGGGCATGGGATGAGCATATATGAGACCTCAAAGCCTGCCTCAACAGTGACACACTTTCTCCAGCAAGGCCATACCCACTCCAAGGAAGCCACACCTATTAGTGCCACTACCTATGAGCTTATGGGGGCCACTTACATTCAGACTGTCACAGTGTCTTGTTCTGAGATAGACTAGTCAACCAACATGGGAAAGAAAGGTAACTGAGACACAGAGAACGCGTTCTTTAACAGACTAGCATAGGGGTGCATACGCGTGAGTGGTACAGCTCCCGGCCTGAGGTCTGCTGATCAGTGGAATCCAGACTCTAGCTTGCTGCCTTTTACCCCAGGCTAGGAAGGGCTCATTATCAGTCCTCACCAGAGAAGTCAGCCACTCCAGGTACACTCTTCTGCACTTTATTTCTTAGCATTTCTAGTCAGCTGCAGAGCTGACCACAGCCTACTACCCAACCTGGACGTGGCTTTCTTTTTTTCCTTTCTTTTCTATTTAGCTTTTACTGGTGTGGGTGTTTGTTTGATGTTGGTTTGTTTATTTGGTCCTAAAGTATTTAAAGGAGTTTCATTTTATAACAGCATCCTTTAGACATAGCATATGTGATCATTCTCCTTTTTGTTTCATTCAAAAGAGAGACAATAGCAAACCAGGAAGTCGGCTAGTATAAAATGAACTTGAAACTGGGGTCCAGTGTGGTACCAAGATTTCCACTGTGGCCAGGTAGGACCAGAAGGACAGAGGAGGTCATCATGACAGAGTACATCGCTGCTCTGAGCACCTTGAATTTTCTGCCAGCAGCCAGGGGCTATGCATCTAAAATGCAAAGCCAGAGGCCAAGAGGTCAGCCAAGATGATTCTAGAACTCTGAATGAGATGGGAGTGCGTGACAAGGTTCACTTTCCAGCTCCTCACTCCTGGATGTTCCCAAGGTGTAGCTGTAGGAAGCAGGGACACCTGCCACGTTCCCTAAGGCCCAGCGACAGTGCCCAACTCTACCCTAAACCCTTAGAATGGGGGCTGTGTGGAGGCAAGGCTGTTCAAACTGCCCAGCCTCCCTTCCCTCCCCAGAAGTGGGAGTTCCTCTGGAGCTGAGATGGGCAGCTTTTAGCAACTGTGAGGAGCTACCACATGTGGAGAAAGAACCTGTGGATGTTCCACAGGTCATTCCACAGTCGCCCCTACAACCAAGCTGTGAAATGTTTTGTTTCCCAATTATAAATGAGGATCTGAGTGTTGAAGGCTAAGTAGCATAACAGGCTTGTTCATGCGGTGAGTACATGGCAGCTGGATCAGTGCCTGAATGAGGTTTGATGATGCCCAGACTTCTCTATCAGACACTGTATGTGCTGTACCACTGGGTCACCTAAGGCTGGATCATATACGCTGTGATGACCAAAGATCGCTTCTTTACCTGAAGAGAAATGAAGGCAAGACAGAAAGACACACACACACAGAGAGAGAGAGAGAGAGAGAGAGAGAGAGAGAGAGAGAGAGAGAGAGAGAGAGAGAGAGAGAGAGAGAGAGAGTTCCTACGTGTGTACGCATGAAGTCTGCCTCAGACGCTGTTCCTCAGGCATGGTCCACTTTTTAAAAAATTGTTACATTTATTGTTTTTATTTGGGGGCTATGCCTACCACAGTGTGTGTGTGTGAGGTTAGCGGATAGTTTCAGAGTCAGTTCTCTTCATCTAAACCCCAGAGATCAACTCAGGGTGCCAGCTTGCTGGCAGGTGCAAGGCACCTCTCTACCCACTGAGCCATCTCACTGGCTGGCCCGTTATCCTTTTTTCCAGTTTTTTGTTGTTACTTGTTTGTTGCTTTGGGGACAAGTTCTCTTACTGGCCTGGAACTTGCCGAGAAGGTGAGACTGGCTGGCCAGTGACCCCAGGAGTCTGCCTGTCTCTGCCTCCTCCCCACGGATTACAAGTATGTGCCACCAGAGGTGACTGACTTCTCATGTAGCTTCTGGGGATCGAACTCAGTCCCCTTGTGCTTGCAAAGCAAGTACTTTACTGACTGAACTATGTCCTCAGCCCCTGAGTCACACAGATTTTTGGCTGGTTGGTTTGGAGACAGAATCATTCTCATTTTTATGTATTTGCAAACTGATGTAGGAGCCCCAGACTGTGTGCCTGGTACATCTTTCCCAAGAGGGAGCCAATGGTCTCGGGCTGGGAAAGAAAGGCAGCTGAGCAAGCCAGAGGGAGCAAGCCGGTGAGCAGGGTTCCTCCAGGGTTGTCTTCAGACCACAACACTCTGGGTGCTAGATCACATGCGTGTGCCACCATGCCTGGCTAGAACTACATGCATGTGCCGCCATGCCTGGCTAGATTTACATCTGTGTGCGGCCATGCCTGGCTAGATTTACACCCGTGTGCTGCTATGCCTGATAGGAAAGTCAGAGATTTTTTTTTTAAATAAACAGATGAATTACCAAAACCAAGAATATTGGCTTTGCTTTTGCCCTTGAGATTGTTTTCCTGGGATTCCTTCTTGGTACTAAGCCCTCCCTCTTCATTTATGGCCTTCTTAACCACCAGATGCTGCATCGGCAGATCCAGACTGTCTGGTGCCCGGACTCTAGCCCCCTGTTCAACTGTTACTCACACTGCATGTTCTGACGAGTATACTAGTCCACAAGGCAGTCAGCAGGCTGACACAAGTCCAAAGACTTCTGTGTAACGCCAGGGTCTCCCACACCCCAGACTGGTGTAACGCCAGGGTCTCCCACACCCCAGACTGGTGTAACACCAGGGTCTCGCACACCCCAGACAGGTGTAACACCACGGGTCTCGAACATCCCAGATGGGTGTAACGCCAGGGTCTTGCTCATCCCAGACAGGTGTAACGCCAGGGTCTCGCACATCCCAGACACGTGTGTCACTGTGCCTTCACATTTGCATTGACTCCTACGGTAGACTTTTGTTTTTGTTATTCTTCCAGACTAAGGTCCTTAAGCCCGGCAGACAAATGTTCGGCCCCTGAAGTCTACCCCCAGCCCCTGATTTTGTGAGACAGGGTCTAGTAGCTCAGTCTGGCCTGGAAGGCACTACATATTGTGCAAGAAATTCTGTTTGAGGGCCAGTGAGATGGCTCAGCAGATAAACGTGCAAGCCTGAGACTCCAAGTTCAATTCCAGGAAACCACAATGGGAGGAGGGGATTAACTCCCAAACGTTGTCCTTTGACCTCCACACATTCACTGTGACATGTGGGACATTCCATGCCCCCTATTATAAGTAAAATAAAGTTTAACAAGAAATTCTGCTTGAGAGAATTGAGCTCTGTGTTCCTGGTCACTCTGTTATGGCTCCAAATTGTTGCTAGGCAACTGTTATCAGCGAGGGAGCATGTGCCTGGCAGTTACCTGTGTCAGCTTAGTTCACTGCTCCAGTTCTGAGCCAAGCAAGGCAGGAGTCCATCCTCCTGCCTGTCTTCCCATGCACATGCGCACAGGGCCTGCTCAGTGAACACTTGATAGAGAGTCATCCCGTGCTCTTCTTCCAGGCAGTTGATCTTCACGGACTGGCTGAGGATTTTCAGGAGGTGGAAAATGGTTACAAGTTATGGAACCATCTGGAATTTGTTTGGTCAAAGCAACATTATTTTTAGTACTAAGCATCATTTTGAGGACTTACCACCTCCCAAACATGGAACCCAGTAGTTAATCTTCTTCTAAGCCATTCAGTAGCTGGACACTATTCAACAACTGGATATACATGTTAGTGTTTCATCTCAAAGATGAGGACAGTGTAGTTTATTAGAGAGGTGAGGAGCCCAGAGCTCCGTAGGCAGCAAGCAGTCTTGGGATTCTTGTCATGGTAGGTCAGTGCTCACTCTGTATTCCTGTGCCTCTCATAACCCAACTTACTATGTGGAAGAAACAAGAGTTCTGACGGCCGTTGAAAGGAGTAACCTCAGCGGAAGAATTACTCAGGTTGGCCTATGACCACGTATTTGGGGACATTTTATGAATTGCTGATTGATGCAGGAGGGCCCAGCCCAGGTAGGTGCCTGGTACACCCACACATGTACACGTACACACACACACACACACACACACACACACACAGGACAAGTAGGCTTGAATGTGTACGAAAGGTAGCTGAGCAAGCCAGTAAGCAGTGTTCCTCCATGGTCTCTGCTTCAGTTCCTGCCTTGGCCTCCCTCAATGATAGACTGCAACTTGTAAGCCAAATGAAAATTTTCCTCCCTAAATTGCTTCTGGTCAGTGTTTTATCACAGAAAACTAAACAGGAACAGTACAGATCATTGTCTACATCTTAACTCCTAAACTTACGAAATAGTATTTTGATTTCTATTTTTGTTGACTGACTTTGTTATTAAGAGTTGAACCCAGGACCTTAGACATGCTAAGTACATGCTCTACTGTGGAAATACTCCCCAGTGCCTGCTTTTTATTTGCATAATCCAGATACTTTCTAACCATTCTGTTATTTCAGAAAGACCTTCCCATTACAAAATTGGCAAGCCAGAACTAATCACAAGATTCTCAAGGTGTCTTAGTTAGTGTTTCTATGGCTGTGATAAACACCATGCCCTGAAGCAATCTGGAAAGGAAAGGATTCATCATATAACTTACAGTCAATCATCCAGGGAACTCAGGGCAGGAACTCAAGGAGGCAGGAACTGAAACAGAGGCCTTGCAAGAGCGCTGCTTACTGGCTTGCTCACTATGAGTTGCTCACCCTGTTTTCTTTACAGCACCCATAGCACAGAGGACACTACCTACCACATGGGTTGTGCCAAGCAAGGCTGGAGTGGAGGCCTGCCTCCTGCAGGTCTGTATGATGGCACAGTGCACTCCAGCATATGATATTGTACAGAAGTCCATGCCAGTGCTGTGTGACACTATTGCTGGAAAGACATAATGTCTACTCACCTTAGATAAGGATCAATATCAACAAGTCCAAACTGATGGACCAGTGAGTTTATTGGGGTTACTTCCAGGACTATGGATGTGGGGTTACTTCCAGGAGTACGGATGAGGGGTTACTTCCAGGACTATGGATGTGGGGTTACTTCCAGGACTATTGATGAGGGGTTACTTCCAGGACTATGGATGAGGGGTTACTTCCAGGACTATGGATGAGGGTTACTTCCAGGACTATGGATGAGGATTACTTCCAGGACTATGGATGAGGGATTACTTCCAGGACTATTGATGAGGATTACTTCCAGGACTATGGATGAGGGATTACTTCCAGGACTATGGATGAGGGTTACTTCCAGGACTATGGATGAGGGGTTACTTCCAGGACTATGGATGAGGGGTTACTTCCAGGACTATGGATGAGGGTTACTTCCAGGACTATGGATGAGGGTTACTTCCAGGACTATGGATGAGGGTTACTTCCAGGACTATTGATGAAGGTTACTTCCAGGACTATGGATGAGGGTTACTTCCAGGATTATTGATGAGGGTTACTTCCAGGACTATGGATGAGGGTACAGAAGTCCATGCCAGTGCTGTGTGACACTATTGCTGGAAAGACGTAATGTCTACTCACCTTAGATAAGGATCAATATCAACAAGTCCAAACTGATGGACCAGTGAGTTTATTGGGGTTACTTCCAGGACTATGGATGTGGGGTTACTTCCAGGAGTACGGATGAGGGGTTACTTCCAGGACTATTGATGAGGGTTACTTCCAGGACTATTGATGAGGGGTTACTTCTAGGACTATTGATGAGTGCATGTTTGTCCGTGTGTCCACAGAAGTCAGAAGACTATGTAACATACCCAGGAACCTAACTCTGGTCCTCTACAACCAGTAAGAGCTTTGCAGTCCTCCAGAAGCATCCTTTAAAATAAACATACTAAAATTCCAAATGAACAGCTTCCTCAAAACTCCCTCTTTAGGCCAGACCCCATGAAGCACCTGCAGGACGTATCCAGGTGTTGATGGGGCTGTAGTGTGACTAGCCAGTTACTTCCTGGGGCTCAAAGTTAGCCCTAGAAGTCTTCTGAATGCAGACCACTGAGTCTGGAGGAAATAATGGTTGATGTGTACTCCTTCCGATGTAGATCAGAGAAGAACGGTGACATCAAACTGCCACATTCCTATACCAGCTCTCTTTGTGGCCTTGTAGATGAGAATATTTAGATTTAAAACAGATATGTTGTCAGATACCTGCTGGGGACACAACCCGGAAAGTTCTGGGATATAAACGTAAATGCTGGACTGGAGAGATGGCTCTGTGGTTAAGAGCACTGGGCACACTCCCGAAGGAGCCAGGTTCAATTCCTGGAAGCCACATGGTGGCTCTCAACCATCTGCAAATCCAGGTGTTCTAACACCATCTTCTAAACAGAAACAAAGGGGCAGCGTTGATGAGACCCCTGTTTCAGCAGGATTAAACCTCAGTTCATGCACCTGCTAGGTCAGCAGGTCACAGGACCCCCGAGTCTCACTCTCGTCTATAAAAACAGTGTCTATAGGAGCCTTGGGCCTGGCTGGGGAGCAACTGATGGCCGCTGGGGGTGGAGAGGAGGTTTTCTTTAAGGGTACGACCCCTTGTAGGCCAAGCATGTTCCAGTGATGGCCGGGCACCCACGTGTGATGGGCAGCACCAGATGCGTTCGGTGGATTACAGAAAAGAGAAAAGAGCTTGTGACTCTGGGAGGGGTGGGGAGAGGGTGTGACAAGTTAGGGGGAGGAGTGAGGCATGGATTTGATCAAACACATTGTATGCATGCAAAACTTCTCAAAGAATTAATTAAACATTGTATTAGAAACAGGCTAATGGTCCCTCTCTCACCGCGCTTTAGAAGAGGTGATGTCTTGATATCAACGGACAGTAGTCGAACGGACTGTGGGGTTCTCTTAGTCCCCCACCCCCGCTGCTCCCTTTGCATTTTGTTTGCTAATGCCACTTAATGCTTTGAAGTTTCCCAAACATCCTTTCAGTGTTTCCTCACTTTTCTAGAAGGATCTTCCCCTATTTATTCTCCAGAAAGGAAGAAAAAGACAAAGCCATCCCCTTTGCCCCTTATTTGGACATTCCTTTTCCAGGCATCTTCCACATTTCCCGAGTGTTCCCCACAGCTTCTAGGAGTCCACTGTTAGGACGCTCATTAATTTTCCTGATAAGCCAACAGGTTTTTCTCCTCACTCAACTCTTTGAATGTATATTAATATTTGGTGCCCATCACAGAGCCTGACATACGATAGACAGTAATTGTTGAAGTAAGTAATTTCAGTATAAAGGCTAAGCTCTGCTCAGGAAATAAAACCAAGAAAATCTTCTAGAGGCTGAGGATATAGCTGGGTAGTAGAATACTTTCCTTTCACATGACCTGTGATCAATTCCAGATATATATATATTACTAATAGGTTTTGCCAAGTGTGATGGTACACACCTGTAATTCTCGCACGCATTTTGGAGGCAGAGGCAACAGGATTAAAAACCCTTCACTACATGAGACACCATCTCCAAAAATTAAAATTTAAAATAATCTCTACTAGATGTAGGGAGCAGAGGAAACCTTGAATGAAAGTGCGAAGACTGGGTGGTCCTGAGTGAATGTGTTCTGTTTGATATGGGCACAGCCATGTCAACAACCTCAATGCCTCAGCCCCACAGGAGTGGCAAAGCCTTGCCCTAGGGTGACACTCAGAGGGATGGCAAAGCTTTCCTCTGGTCTGAGTGTTTATAAATGATTTACCAGTGTGTGCAAACCCCAGCATCTCAGCTTCCTCATCCTAGATGATCACAGCCTGAGATAGACAACCCCCCTGAGACCTTCTACCAAGACTAGCCAACACTCCCCCTGTTCTGTGCATAGTAAACGTGCTCGGGTTCCAAGCTGTGGCACAGTAGGTACACTCCATAGAGTATGCACAGCTCACCTGGCCCCAGCTTTTCTGTGTATGTGTCTATGTGTCTGTTCTTCCTTCCTTCCCTCGTGGCCCTAGTTGGTTTCTGGGATTCTAGAGTCAAGCCGTGTAGTCCACAGCACGTAGAAGTACTAACACTCTTAGCATAAGTGGATGATCTAGCCATTAAACCTAAAATGCATTTTCAATTTGATTTTAATTGAACCTTAAAGCTTTAGAATTATAGTCTGAGGAGAATTAGACCCAGAGGAGATTACAGGTCATTTTGTGATCGAGAGAGCTTCTTAAGTCCAGTGGAAGGAGGCCAGGGCATGCCCCAACGTGCACCAGAGAAATTCTATGCAATTCGAATGCTGACTTCATGTCTCAAGTTATTATTGATAATTTTTTGTCATATCATTAGTATTCTGCATAATAATGTGCTAGGAGATATGCAGATATAATAACATGAAGAATAATTCTTAGGATGTTCTTTTTACACCCCACACACTACACCAAGGGTCTATGTGGGAATGCACACTCATTTCCTGGCTCAAAGGGAACATTCCGTCCTTGAGTAACTCCCCATAATGGAAATAGCTAAGAGCTGGATATGGAAACCAGCCCACTCACCCGGTTCAAAGCTTCTCAGGCCTAGAATGTGCTAGGCACACAGCAAGGTGCCTCGCGCAGCTGGAATTCCTGTTTTGGGGCTTGTGTGTTGTTCTAGCTGAGGACTGACTTGAATGTGAGGAAAGGCCAAGCCTTTGTTCCACATTCGGTGGCAAGTCTACCTTTGCATCAATACATAATTAAACAAGCCGAGAACAGGGGCACCTTGCAGGCTGCCACACCAGGAGCTGGCACAACATGGGTTAGAGAGGCTTTCTTCCTGCAGTTGTGCCCTCCCCTAGTACTGTCTCAGATGCATAATCACTTCTCCACCGCACACAATGGGGCAATTTTGTGCCCCAGGCCCTGAATTTAGCAATAGGGATTTAGTTCTACCTGATACCTGAAGGATCACAGGCAGGTTGCATTGTTTCTATATTTGAAAAAGAAAAGGCAGGGGAGTGTCTTAGTGTTCTATTGCTGTGAAGAGACACCATGACCATGGCAACTCTTATAACAGAAAACATTTAACTGGTGTGGCTTGCAGTTTCAGAGCTTTAGTCCACTATTGCCGTGGTGGAACATGGCAGTGTGCAGGCAGACATGGTGCAAGAGAAGTAGCTGAGAGTCCTACATCTTGACCCACAGGCAACAGGAAGTGAACTGTGTCCCTGGGCATAGCTTGAGCATGAGACCTCAAAGCCTACCCCCAAAGTGACACACTTCCTCCAACAAGGCCACACCTCTTATTAGTGCCACTTGCTATGGGGAATATTTACTTCCGAACCACTACAGAGGGATTTTGAGGTCTTTCCCAGAGCATGTGTGGAACACTGTAACCCATGTGCACGGCCTTTAGTGTGGTGCACACAGTGGTGGACATCCTGATGTTGCTTTATTGCAGGCAGGGTGCAGACAGACGGGGTGGCAGGAAGTGGGAGGGCAGAGTGAGGGCGGAGAGCAGCTCCTTTGTTCTGTTGTGTTTCCTCAGACTGAGATGTGTGTACAGGTTTCATTGTTCCTTTCAGCATGCTTGAACACCCACCCTGCAATTCTACCCCTTCCAGGCTTCTCTTTAGACTTCACCACTCCTGCAGGAATTTAGGACTGTGAACAGCAGTGTATAGAGGCAGACCCTTACTCCCATGGGCGGATTTTTAAAATATCTTTGATGTGCCTGTATTATTCATGTTTTTCATGTTTATGAAATGTGCATTTAAAGCACACATACTATTCCATTTAGTAGATACATTTGTCATAATTTACTTAACAAGATCTTGACTTGTTTTATACACACACACACACACACACACACACACACACACACACACACTCAACTGTTTGACAAATATCTAGATGCAAAAGTTCTTGCTTTGATGGGACTGGAGAGAATGCATGGCAGTTAAGAGCACTTGCTTCTCTTGCAGAGGATCCAAGTTTGGTTCCCAGCACCACATCTGGCTAATCATAACTATCTATCATTCTATCTCCAGGGGATCTGATGCCCTCTCCTGGCCCCTTGCAGGTACCTGTACTTACATGGCACACATTCACACAAATACAAACACATACACATAAATAAAAATAAATTCTTAAAAATTCTTACCACTCTTCAGATTATTTGACCTTCAAAAGGTGTCTGCATGCACATTCTAGAAAATGCTGGCTTAGTTTTGTGTGTAGGAGGAGGCAATCTGGACCTAGTACCAAACACTTTGAAGGCGTTCCTGCGCAATCAAGAAACCCTGGGCACGCGTCTTCATCCTCACTCATGGTGATCCTAATACTCATCCCCTCTTCCCTCAGCACCTTCCCCTGCGGCTTCTCCAGCTGACTTCCTAAAGCAGGCCAATCCAAACCAGTAGAGCATCTCAGGAGCTTGGCTATTCTGTCTCTTGTGTTCTCCAAGAAGGACCCTGAGACAAGGACTCAATACACACGGTTTGTGTGGCGGGGACTAATAAGGGATGAGAGAAGAATGAAAGGGGGCTGTCACTGCTGGTACCTAATCTCCCGGAGGAACCAGCTACCCCCAGTATAAGCACATGCCTCAGAGCTGCCCTATCTTACCTACAGGAAGCTGGGCTATGCTCTCACCTGTCGGGAGCCCTGGGTGAACAAAATCCCGAGAGAACGAGTACAGGGCCCAGCTCTGTCAAGGACGTTAGCATCAGACCTGTGGAGGAATGGCTTGTCGGTAGTGTAAACAGAATGTCCACTGTAGCTTTCTCCTCGTGGATATTTATGGCCTGAAGCTGCTCCCCTACAGACACTGCTCCTACCAAGATTGACTAAACCCCTGATCAAGCTGTATACCATGAGCCCTGCCCCTTTGCTTATCTGCATATAATAACTTGCCTCCTTGTATATCTGTGTATGATAACATTCCTCCTTGTATATCTGTGTATAATAACATTCCTCCTTGTGTATCTGTGTATAATGACCCACCCCCTTGTTCATCTGTGTATAATAACATTCCTCCTTGTTTATCTGTGTATAATAACCCGCCCCCTTGTTCATCTGTGTATAATAACATCCCTCCTTGTTCATCTGTGTATAATAACCCGCCCCCTCGTTCATCTGTGTATAATAATCCGCCCCCTCGTTCATCTGTGTATAATTACCTGCCTCCTTGTTCAGCTGCATGAAAGAGCCCGAGAATCCTGTGCAACTCTGTATAATAAACATGCTGAGCTTCTGGGGTGCTAAGACTTCTCCACCAAGAGTTTAGCCCATGTGACCCCAGCTATTTCTCCATGTCTGTCTTTCTGTCTGCCTGTCTGTTTTCGTCAGGTCAGGTTCCTGGAGCCGTGCAAAGGATTCAGCATTCCCAACTCTTGTTAGTCACTGATAGAAAGCTGTGCTGAAAGACACTAACACCCTGGCATCTCCTTTGACACAGGCAAGCAACTGGCACCAGTGGCCAGAGAAAACCCCTAGGCAGCGGGATGCCATTATCCTAGGGATGCACAGCTGAATTCCTGGAATATGACAATCCAGTCCTCAAAAGAAGATAGTCACACTCTAAAATCCCTGTTCTTTCTCTCTAACATACCCACTGAACATTGGTTGAGCTATGAACACAGACTGGCACATGGTGGGAGAAAGCGGGTGTCACGGTTTGAGTTTGATTTGTTTTTTTTTTGTTTTTTTTGTTTTTTTGTTTTTTTTTTGGTTTTTCGAGACAGGGTTTCTCTGTGTAGCTTTGCGCCTTTCCTGGAGCTCACTTGGTAGCCCAGGCTGGCCTCGAACTCACAGAGATCCGCCTGCCTCTGCCTCCCGAGTGCTGGGATTAAAGGCGTGCGCCACCAACACCCGGCTCACGGTTTGAGTTTGAAATGCTCCTAGGCTCATGTTGAAAGGACGGTAAACAGCGCTGGTTGCGGGGCTGGCTGTGGCGCACGACGCTGGTTACCACATGGAAAAGTCACAGTCATGACGGAACCCAAAGTTAGTTTTCAGAGCTTAATTAGGAGGGAAAGTGGGGAAGAGGGGGGCCAGGCCTGGGGGGGTGGGGAAGGGAGAGGGAGAGAGAGCAGAGAGAGGGTGGGGTCTGCATCCGGCTTTTAAGGACAGCACACACTCCCTGAACTGGAGTGAGGGCAGAATCCTAACATTCAAGACTTTTGCTTATTATAAAAAAGTGAGTGAATAGGAATAGGGCCGTCGTTTCTCCCGGAAAAACTGCTTCCAGCTGACTTGGTGGGCGTCGGTTGGCTCTTGGGGGGCACAGGAAAGGGAGCTTCTGAAGTAGACAGGCACCCTGGGATGGTGGGCTGTCCTGCTGCCTTGTGGAACTCTTTGGCTGCTTTTGTGCTGGTGAGACAGAGAAAGCTTGGGAGACAAAAATCATTATTACTTTTATTTTCTTTGGAGTGTTCACAGACCAGGGGAGTTGGCACTTATCTGAAGTAGATCTGGCCTCTCCAGATGAATTTAAGCTTGTTTCTGGAGCTTGGGGAAAATTTTTGAACATGTTAAGAAGCAGCCATGAGAAAAATAGTGACCATTGTGGTGTTTAGTACTCTGCTTATTTTGGTTAGTGTTAATGAGAGTCAGAGAGATTGGAACATGTTTTTAAGTTTTAGCAAAGACAGACTATTTAAGGCACCTGTTTCCTTTACTAGTTTAGCATCCAGGAGACACAGGTGATCAATTGTTGAGAGCATTCAACAGTAATTGATGGTTATATTAAAGTCTGTTTTTGCAGAGCCCACTTTTGGGTCTGGGGGTGTAAATACCTTTTAGCTGTTACAGTTTCTTACTTGATGATCCCTGGACTCCAGCTCTGTGGTGGTCCTGTACCACAGCTGATCAGTTAATTAGAAGAGGGAACTGGGAAGAGAAAAGCTTATGGGGTGGGAACTCATTCTTTTGGGATTAGGGACAAGGCTGAGATCAGGACCCTGTCTGTGTGCATGAGGAGGAGAAGCACAGGCGGGTGGGTCTGGAGTGAGGCACATGGAGGTGGCAATGAAATGAAAGCTCCTACCTTAGCTGGAAAATCTTTTCCCATTTAAGTCATCCTGAAAGTACAATTAAATCTGGTGAGGTGGGTAAGGCTGCCCTCCCTACCCTGACAATAGGGAAATGAGGAGAGGTGAGACCCCAAAACTCCCAGGACCAGGTTAGTGGCTCTGGTGTCCAGAAGGAAAGAAATGGATCGCTTCCATGCTGCATTCTGGGTGTTCTGCAAACGAGCCTGTGGCCAAGCCTAGGTCTGCTGGAGGTCTTTGTCTGTCCCCCTGCCCCTTGGTGCCTGGGTGCAGTCAGCTGACTGGTTGTCTTTCTAGGCAGCACTTTAAACAAGGCTCAGTTGATGGCCTGGCAGGTCATGGCAGCACTTAAAACAGGGACCCAGTGGCTTTGTGCCAGCACTTGGCAATTCTGTTCTTGGGCTTTTTTTTTTATATCTCTCCCCTAGATACACCTTAAATGCCACAGCTGAAACTTCTGCCTGTGGGATCAGGAGCCTTGCTGTCCAGATGGTTAATTTTTAGCCCTTTGTCAGGGAGGTCTGGGGGCCAAGAGATGGATTTTACTCTATGTCTTTAATCTTTTTTTTTTTTTTAATATCTGCTGGCTTGGGGACAGCTTTAGGAAGACCAGGAGGCAGGGTGTGAACTGATCTCTGGCTAAAGAGCCATCCTGATTACTGTAAACTTATTTGCATGGATCCAGCCTGCTTTCAGAACCACCCATCTGTGCTTCTCAGGGCAGTTTGAGAACCAAGTGGGGGAAGTTAAGGTGAGTTAAGGTGAGAGCCAGGGTTGGGCAGAAGCAGCCTGCCCAATACTGGAGAGCGGAAGTCAGATGGACAGAAGTGGCTGCACATGGCAGAGAAAGAATCAGAAATGGAGAAGGAGAGGGATTCAGAGTTTCAGTAGAAAGCTTGGGCATAAGGTAACTCTTCGTTTGCCCGTTTGCTGGTAGAAGTTAGATAATTCCAGTGAAATATCGGGGTCGAAACAGCCAAATTTACTGGTATCTGCCCCATGTCTCATGGCTGCAGTGCTGAGAGAGAAAAATAAAAAATTAAAATAAAGAAATGGGATCAGACTCCAGTCCCAGGCACCCCCCAGGTTGGAGAAGGATCTATGAATCAGCATGGGTTACTCTCTGCTTCGACAAGAGAGGAGTAAGGGCTGGGAGCATTCGCAGCACAAGGACCCCCAGGGGGTCTGACAGCATTGACCTCTTCATCAAGAGAGAATGAGTCAGTGCCAGGGCAGCCCGAGGATCCCCGGGGGTCTGGCGTGAGGAATATAGCTCAGACTGCAGTCGAAGGTCCTCAGTATAGGTTTCCCACAATGCTCAGCCCCGGACACTGAGGGAGAAGAATTTCCTATCCGAGTCATGGCACCAATGAAAGGATGATAAACGGCGCTGTTTGTGGTGCATGGTCACGACAGGACCCAGTGTTAGTTTTCAGAGCTTTATTAGGAGGGAAAGGGTGAGGTAGAGGTGACCAGGTCTGGGGAGGTGGGGGAGGGGGAGAGAGAGAGCAGAGAGAGAGGGTGTGGCCTGTGTCCGGCTTTTAAGGTTCGTACATAGTCACCTGCACACACCGATGATGTAAGACAAAAGACACTGAAGTGCAGTGAGGGCAGAATCCTAACACACGTGTTTGAACACTTTCTCTCCAGCTGTAATGGGCCTTGACATGGGGCCTAGCTGGAGGAAGTGGACAACTGGGGCAGGCCTTGAGGCCAGCCTCACTTCCCCTCCTCACTCTGCTTTCTGAATGTGATGCAGGGGGATGAGCTGCCGCACACTCTCGTCAGCATGCCTTCTGAGTCACGGTGGAATTGTGAATCAAGACAAGCCTGTCTTGCCTTAGGCTGCTTCCCATCAGACATTTGATTGCAACTCTGAGAAAAGTAGCTAATGCCAAGTACAGAGCAAGGTAGGACTGGCCGACACTCGCCCATCAGGCGTTGAGGAGAGGGGCTTCTAGTCTCTCGTCTACCAGGCCCACAAACAAACAAGAGAGCAGGAAGGCAATTTAACACAATCCCTGCTTTTATTTGTCATCTAGTAAGAAGGACAGAACCCTCAGATCAGAAGATGGGAACAGAGAGCAAAGGCATCTCTACAGCATGCTAGGGTAGAGACAGCCTTAGAGAGCCTCAGAGATTTCCAAGGCCAAGTGTGATCATGGGAGGTAGGGGGTCCTAAGCAATGGCTAGAGTTTGTGGAGGGAGACCATGTGCCAACGAGGAAGAAGGCAGCAAATTGTTAGGCATGCAGGGTGTCTTCTCATGTGATTGAAGAGTGCTGGGCAAGACCCAAGAATGGACATGATGATGGCTGAGTGGACTAGTGTTAACAGAACAGCCAAGAACTAGATGTCTCCCACAAACACCCTAAGTTCTCTGGGAGCTTGGAAGGGACCACAGAAACTAGCAGACATTATTATCTGGATTGAGAGTTTTACCTCTGGAACAAAAAAAAAATAATAAAAAGGGTACAAATAGGAAAGGGAAAAGTCAAAGTATGCCTACTTTGCTGGTGACAAGCTTCAATGCATGAGACCCTAAGACTCCACCAGAAAACTCTGAGAACTAATAAACACGTTTAGTCAAGTGTTAGGATAAAAAAACAATGTGGATAAATCAGCAGCTCTTCTATAGGTCTCAATAATGAATTTGCCAAGAAAAAAATCAAGGGGAAAATCCAATTAATAGCTCCAACAAGCAAACAAACACCTAGTCAGAGGTGGGAGACTGGCATGGAAATGTTTGGACATCGGAAGATGGAAGGACTTCTTGTACTCATGGATTGGAAGAACTGATGTTATAAAAGCTGCTCCACTACCAAGGACAAAGTTATAGTTTCAACACAATTCCCATCAAAACTCCATTCCATTCTTTACAGAACTATAAAACCCCCCAAATCATATGAAAGGATTCCAAATGGCCCAATAAATCCTAAGCATAAAGAGCAATGTTCTAGGCAGCACAGCACCTTTTCTCAAATTGTACTACAGAGACGTGGTAACAAAAACAGCATGGTATTGGCACAAAAAACAGACACAAAAAAATCAACAAACTACAAGAGGATTCAGAAATAAACACACAGCTACAGAGGGCTAATTTTCAAGAAGTGTGTTAACTGTATGTTAGAAAGAACTTCAACAGGCACACTAGGTAAACAGTATGTCAACATGTAGAAGAGTGAAACTCATCCTGAGCTAAAGTCACCTGAAAATATGTCAAAGACCTGAGTTCTAGACTAAAGGTAAACCTAGGTGAAATTAATTCCAAACCCTAAAAACATGAGAGTTCTTTCCCACAATGCGGTCTATCATAGAAAGTATACTGAATTGTGGAAAGTGAAGACAGAGGTTGAGAAGATGGATAGTGTTTGCCACCTCACAAGCATGAGGACTGGGTCTCAGATCACCAGATTCCCGTAACGCCAGAGGAGGTCGCACGTGCATATCTGTACCCCTGGAGTCTGTGGTGAAGGGAGGGGCGGAGACAGGACTATTCCTGGAAGGTCATGGACCAGCTGGCCTGGAGTGAATAGCAGCAGTGAGACCCAAACAAAAGGGAAGATGAGGACTGACCTCTGAGATTGTTCTCTGAACACACACACACACACACACACACACACACACACACACACACGTGAAAGAGGAAAATGAAGACAGGACATCTCTGTTGTGCTGTAGTGTGTAAATCAAGAGCTCTTCTTGTCTCCAGCATTCTCTTACACTGAGAGAAAACCCGTAGGATGGTGACATCAGGAGAATGTAGTTTTAGAGTCAGACAGACTATGATTAAATACCCGCTTAACTCTAGTTCCTAGTCTAACTGTGATCATAGGAAAACTGACTGTATTTAAATCCTTTTGCATTTCAGTTTCCTTATCTGTATGCCAGTTGTTGGGAGAAGTAAAAGAATATAAACAAGAGCCCAGTGATATAGACACATGAAAATGTCACAATGAAGTGCACTGTCTTAGTTAGGGTTCCTATTGTTGTGATAAAACACCACGACCAAAAACAACTCAGGGAGGAAAGGGTTGATTTCAGCTTCCATCTTGTAGTCCATCATCCAGGGAAGTCAGGGCAGAAACTCAAGGCCAGACCTTGTGCCGTGGTCCTGCTTTGTTCAGGTTTAGGTCCTGACACAGGAAAAGGGCGTCGGCACAAGGAAAACTTCTGACCACCAAGTGGATTGCACTCAAGTGGCCCCAAATAGCTCGAGCCATCTTTATTTATATTTAAACAGAGTTTCTCTTACCAGGGTTACATGAACAGCTTTATTATTGGCCCCTATTTTTGACTTTAAGAAATACATCCTAATTTAAGGAATACATCGTAACCTTTATGAAAGCCCCCCATTGTTCCTCTTTATGCTTCCCAAATTACACTTTCCCACCCCCTCATAACCTTATTCTAGACATAGAGGTCAGCATTTTTGCAGGATGAACTAAATATCCAGCCAGACACATCCTGCTCTGCAGCACTGATGTCAGCTGGTGGCTACTGCGGTTACAAAGTTAAAAAGTCATAGACATGGGCACAACACTTTAAGGACAACAATATTCAAACCTAAACACGTCTTTCATGTCTTCAAGATAGACTTTTATAAAATTCCCTTTTCGACAAGAGGCTCCCGTGTCTCAGTGTCTCTGTAAAAGGCAGACTTTGATAAGGCACTCTTTCCCATCTCACGACACCACACTTCTCCACCAACAGAAGCTCCTGTGTGTGGTAAAGACGGATCTATCTGTCCCATATTTTACACTGTGTTTTTCCCCATTGGAACATATTAGATCCTACACTGATTCTGTGGTTTTGGTGTCTAGGGAACTTACTCTCAACAGTTGGCACTATGCAGATTCCTGAGGATTTCCCCTATTCTGTGTATGCATGCCTTACTCTCTTTTCCAGAACTGTGAGACATGGTTAATGTTCCAAGTGTTGTTTTCTCGTATGTACCTGTCTCTACTGTGTCAGGAAAGTTCCCAGGATTAGGAGTTGTAGTTAGTAATTCCAGATAAGAGATTTGAGAAACATTAGCCCTCTGTTGAAACTTAGAGGAAAATATCAGAGAAAGGGAAAATTATAGTTTTTGCATGTGTGGCTGACAAACCAAAACTAAAAACTGCCGAAAGTATGATGAGAGAGAAAAGAGCCTGCAAGACACACGAATTTCTCAAACTCCTACACTGTCCCATGGACTACTGGTTCTTGTCAAGTGGGAGTCCGTTTCCACCAGTGCCTTGCCCTGAGGAAACTTGCTGGACACGGGGTCATATGCTGATCCCAGACTATCCTGCAAGGTTCCCAACTACCCTGAAGGCAGAGCTGATGCAGAGGCCAGGGAAGGATGCTGCTTACTGGCTTGTACTCCAAGGCCTGTTCAGTCTGTTTTCCTGTTGAATCCAGGACCATCATCCCAGGGGTGGTACCACCCACAATGGGCTGGGCCCTCCCACATCTATCATCAATCAAGAAAATGCTCTACAGACTTACTTGCCTACAGGCAAATCCGAGGAGGCATTTTCTCAACTAAGATTCCTTCTTCCCAGATGACCCTAGCTTATGTCAAGTTTATATAAAACCCAGCCAGCATATCCATTACTGTGTACACTAATCTAAAAATCTAATTGGAGCTCTCCAATAAATAAATAAATACACCTTATTTAGGATAAAAAATGATAGAAAATTATATACTGAGGGATTTAAAAATATTTACTTTGCAAGTTCTTATTTAAAAGACTACTGTGTGTTAATCATACCCACCCCCATCCCCCACCATTTCCCTCTCAGTCATCAACTTGGTAAGATTTAGAACCACCTGAGAGACAGGCCTCTGGGTGGAACTAAAGGGGATATCTTGATTAATATAATCCAGGTGGGAGGACTTGTTCACTCTGGATGGCTCCATTCCCTGGGCTGGGATCCTGGACTGTACAAAAGGGAGAAAACTGAGCACATTTTTCACACTGTTCCTGGTTATGGATGTGATGAGCCCATCTGCTTCAGGCTCCACTTGTCTTGACTTCCCTGCTGTGGCCAACCACACCCTTAGACTACAAGCCAGAACCAATCCCCTTTCCCTCACATGGCTTCTGTGAGTGTGTATATCACTGCAATGAGAAAGACACCGGCCCTTCCTCATCTCTCGTTCCTCACCGACGACTTCGGTAAGGGCTGTTTCTTAGGGGATAATGGTGAGAAGGTGCTCCTGGGCTGAAGGTGGCTTCTGGGTGATGTCATCATGGCTTGCAGACAGAAGGAAAGGAAACTGATGAGTGACCTGAATGACGTCATCCAGGAGACATTGTGAAGACCTTGGATATCACGGAGACACTGCGACATACGGGGAGGGGCTTGGAGAAGAGTCGGTGCAGGGCCAACTCCTGGGCAGAGCAACTGCATTGCCTGCTCCTCTGGTTCTGCAGATGCAATTATGTCAGCTTCAAGGATGGCAGCTCTTCCTGAAGCATTTCCAAAGGATTAAAAACCACGCTTTTCTCAGCAGTTCTAAGATGATGAGTGAGCGCTGCAAATCCTGAATCTCATCATGTGGAAAACTAAATAGAATGTTTTTGTATGCTTGCTTATGCACCTGAAGTTTTGGGGCTTTACAGAACATGTTTATTCTCTTTTTTAGGTACATGCAGATGCTTTAATCTATGGAAAATGGTGATAGGAATATATTGCTTTCTTTAACCAATTTGCAAATGTATTTGTATAAAATGCAAAGGGTGTATGCAGGATGCATTTATACTAAATTGTTTTAAATTATAACTGTTTCAAAAATTGTTCATTTTTTAAATCACAAATGACAGTCTAGCAAATTATTTTTTTCTCTTTGAAGTAAAGTACCCAAACTTCAGAGATATTGCTAATCAGGGACAATATATGTCTTAGAAATTTTAGAAGTAATTTACCACTGTAATATATAAAAATATTACAAGTGCCAGGCATACAGTTAGTGTCCAATAAAAGCTAGCTTTTTCCTTCACTCACTGCTCTGCCAGGGCCATCTAGAAAAGAGCTTCTCCTCATTCTTGTCTCGGCATCCCTATCCCTCTCCCTCTCCATGTCTAGTCTCCCTCAAGTCATGAAATACTTTCAAGTAGCTCTTAGTCACTGTTCTAGTGCTGTGAAGAGACGCCATAGCAGGGCAACTCCTAAAGGAAAGCAACTGGGGGACGGCTTACCGTTTCAGAGGCTTAGTCTGTTATCACTATGGTGTGGAGAGAGCAGGGCGGTTCTCAGGCAGGCATGGTGCTAGAGAAGTAGCTGAGAGCTTTATATCTTTAGGCAGCAGGGTGGAGAGAGAGAGGGAGAGAGAGAGAGATAGAGAGAGAGACTGGACCTCAAAGCCCATCCCTAGTGACACACTTCCTCCACCAAGTCCATACCTCCATACCTTCTGATTCTTCTCAAACAGTTCTCCAAGTGGGGACTATGCTTACACATATTTTAGCCCATGGGGACCATTCTCATTCAAACCACAGCAATAGTTCTGCCTCAAGCGTACCAGGAGTTAGTGATGCAGGGCGGACGGAGTCCTTTCCCTGAGAAACTCAGGGCAGAGAGGGAGAAAGGCAGTCCAAACCTGGGTAGACCGGCCTCTTGATCACGTGTCTCCTCTATGTTTAAGTCTATAATTCTGTTATTTTCGTCTTGCTTCCGTTCATTAAACTTTGGAAGAACTGTGAATGGAGCCAGCAGAACAGCACAGCCTTTCCCAGCAGGGAGCCCCTGTCTGTGTTCACAAACCAAGAAACAGTAACGCTGCGGCGCCGCACACTAACACAGACACGAGGAAAGAGCGTTTCAACAGGGAAGTTTTCTGAGCTTCTCTCTTTATCCATAAGTGACTCCTTCTTAGGACCTGAGGGGGTGTTTCCAGAATCTTCCCTAATTTGTAATGAGTTCCCGTGATTCACAACAGCAACAACAAAAATTGTTACAACTGTCAGCATGGAAGCATAAAATATTGTAAGAGATTTGTTTGTTTCTATGATATTTTAATAATTCATAGGGTTTAAAAAACTCTCAATCATGTCATTTTGTGCTAAATTCTGCCTAGTTTTAAATTTTTATTTTGCAGGGGGCAGGGTATGTACATGTCACATCTGTGGGTAGCTGTGGAGGCCAGAGGAGGACATCGGGTATCCTGCTCTGTCACTCTCCATCTCATTCCCTTGAGACAGGGTCTCTTACTGAACCTGGAGCTAGGCTGGCAGCCTGTGAGGCCCGTGGATCCTCCTGTCTCCACCCTTGACCGCACTGGGGTTAGAGGTGCTTGTAGTGATCGCATCTGGCTTTTGACTTACACTGTGGGATCTGAACTCGGGCCCTCGGTTTGAGCAGCAAGCGTTCTCACCCATTAAGTCATTGAATTCTACTTAATGAGACATCTTTCTCACTTCTACCGCTCAGCCAGACCCAGGTTCCGGGCTTCTCCAGCTTCCCAGCATTTGTCCACTTGCAGATGTTTTATTTCAACCCCATTTCCATCTCCCATCCAGAAGATCAGTGTCCCGTGTCACACAGGGCAGTGGTGACGTGAAAAGGACAGCATGCCTCATATCTTAGTTTCTGGGTGGAATTGGGAAATTCCCTCCACTCCTCAGCAAACTGACTTTTTCAGCCTGAGAAGAAACAGGTTTGGTGGATGAAACTCTGAAGGATCGAATTAAAAGGAATGAAGACATTGTTTTACCTAATCCAGAGTGGAGGTGGTAACAGCAAGGAGTTGGTGATGTGCATCAACCATTAGAAGGTACCTCTGGACCAGAGCTGAAGTGTGGGAGGGCTAACCATCCATGCAGCATAGAACAGTTCTAAAGCTACAGCTCGATTCTGCTAAGGCAAAGCCCTGGCCATTTTCTGAGATGTCCTTAGGAACACAGAATGTGGAGTCCAGAAGACAGATGGAGACCTGTGTCTCAAGCACCTGTACTGCTTCTGCAAGAAGAATGCAAACCTTCAGACTCTGTTTTCCCCTCCCTGGGGGAGCTGTAGCTAGAGTTTTCCTGCCTTGCCCACAGTCAGGACAAATCTTTGTCACCCACCAGTCCCACAGCCGCTCAGACCCAACCAAGTAAACACAGAGACTTATATTGCTTACAAACTAACTGTATGGCTGTGGCAGGCTTCTTGCTAACTGTTCTTATAGCTTAAATTAATCCATTTCCATAAATCTATACCTTGCCACGTGGCTCATGGCTTACCAGCATCTTCACATTCTGCTTGTCCTGGCGGCAGCTGGCAGTGATTCCTGCCTTCCTGTTCCAATTCTCCTCTCTGTTAGTCCCACCTATACTTCCTGCCTAGCCACTGGCCAATCAGTGTTTTATTTATTGACCAATCGAGCAATTTGACATACAGACCATCCCACAGCAGGGAGATGTAGCAGGAATCTTAAAAGTTCTTATTAATAAAATCAAACCTGAGGCGAGTTATTGGGGTCCATGCTGATAGATCAGAGAGACAGAACAAGCCACAGCTATCTCACCTCGCCGGATCCTCAGCTGGTCTTGTCTCCTCAGACTGGAGGTCTCTGAGTCCTCATCCGGAATGGGTCTCAGCTGAATTACTGCTCAAAAGCCTGAATGCTTAACCAGCCAAATGCTTAACTAGCCAAAAGCTTCTAGTTTCTGGTCCTCACGCCTTATATATCTTTCTGCTTTCTACCACCACTCCCTGGGATTAAAGGCTGGCTTTCTGGGATTAAAGGCGTGTGTCACCATACTTGGCTATTTCCAATGTGGCCTTGAACTCACAGGGATCCAGAGGGATTTCTATCTCTGGAATGCTAGGATTAAAGGTGTGAGTGCCACCATTTTCTAGCCTTTGTGTCTAGTGGCTGTCTGTTCTCTGACCCCAGATAAATTTATTAGAGTACACAATATTTTGGGAACACAATGCCACCACAGGGAGCCAAGTAAGAAAATGTATTCCTCTGCTGAGACGGCTGCCTTTCAGCAGGGAGAGGACTTAGTCAGGAGCACACTGAGAAAGTACATCTTACCATGTTGGCTGAAACAACCCTCCCCAACTGTTTTCAAATCTCCCTGTCCGTGACTCCCGCCAGCCTCACTGAACCCCACTCTAATGGCTACAGAATCAAATTCCTGTTTCCTTCAACCATGAACTCTTTGACAGCTGGCATTGCGTTAGCTAGTCCTCACCCAGTGCCTAGGCAAGGTCTGGCCCAGCCAGGAACCCGTTCCATGCTTGTGAAGAGTTTGATAGAGAGAGAGGGCACACCTCTTTCTAATACTCAGACGCTGAGCAGGTAACAGCCTTTCTGCCCCGCCTGCAGGGCTTCAACGGGTTCTCGACCACCCTAAGGAGGGAATGTAGGGACAGGAGATACAAAGGAAAGACACCAAATCTGGATTCTGATCAATGTGCCACTTTATTTCTCTTCCACAAAGGTTTATATAGTTCCTGCAGGGTGGGGGGAGCAAGAAGCTGCCATCTGCATAAGGTGGGGCAAGCTAACAGGATGTTTGTATAGGATGTTTACAGGGTGAGAGGGTCAAGGGCTCTGACTCAATGTCCTGTTGCTAGGCAACCTGACTGTAAGATGATCTAGTTCCCCATCTTATTGGGGGGGTCTGTATTTTTCCACTAACTAGAGATTCTGTCCTTGTCCCTGACACTTTCTACCAAAGCCACTGGTCTCAAACTCTCTCCCTCTTCAGTGCACAGGTGGTCCTACATTTATGACGACTTTTCTAGGACTTTGCCAAACTTAATCAGGCTAGAGTTTGGAAGACCTCTGGGAACACTTCTGATTTAAGGGGTGACCCCATTTATCAGAGCAAGCAGCTAGAGGGAGTCAAAAGCAGTCCAGTGGGGGCCACTCATGGAAGGCCATTGCTATAAGAATTGCTCTGCTACCTCATTGCAGAGGTAAGGGTCTCAGAGACTAAAGGAAGACTCCAAAAACCACAAAGGGGAGAGACTGAGAGAGCCTGGAGCTTTGTCTACAGGAGGACATGGAAAGGGAAATACACACGGGTATTCATTCCTGGAAGTCTTGCTGTTTAAGAATGGTGCTTTGTTTGGGCATTTTTTTAACCTTCCAGATTTTTTGCTTATATATCATGGTTTCCAGTTTTGTTCTTATAGGGCTTCTGTGTGTTTAAGCATGTGTGTCTATGCATCACGTGTTTCTTTTTATCTGACTCTTTCCCCCTTTGTTTGTTTGTTTGCTCATTTGTTTGCTTGCTTGGTTGCTTTGTCCTATTCTTTTTTTTAAGTTGCCTGTTTGTTTTCAAGAGAGTGAGAAAAAAGGTGTGGATGGATAGGTGGGTGGAGGGGAAACTGTGATCAGAACGTATTTCATGAAAAAAACGTATTTTCAATAAGAAGTTAAATTATATAAAAAAGAAACGGTGTGTTGATAACTAGTGCTCTTTGATGGCCTATCGCAGATGGCCTCCAACTCACTATGTAGCCACGATGACCTTGAACTTCTGAGCTTCTTACCTCCCTGCCTCAAGTGCTGGGGTAACAGGCGTGCACCACCATGCCTGGTTTGGAGGTGCTAAAGATGGAGCCCAGGGATTCATACATACTAGGAAAGCATTCTACCGAGTGAGCTACACCCACATCCCTTATATCTATTCCTTAAATATAGTATTTTATATTATTGCTGGGCAAAGAAACAGAGTGTCTTTCTCAGTTCATTTACCTGCAAGACAAACTCTCTGACCAACATGGAGAAACCTCAGGTGACCTCTGATCATTAAACACATACCATAGAAACATTCTACAATGGAGAATTTTTTTATTCATCTATTTATTTTATGGCCCAGCTGCAGCCTCACACCTCATCCTCCCCTCCCAGTCCCTCTCCTCCACCCTCAATTCCCTCCTCCTCCGTCTTCATCCAGGAAAGAGCAGGTCTCCCACGAGTATCAATAAAACAGGGCATATTGAGCACCTCCCCTAGTATTAAGGCTGGGCAAGGTGACCCAGTATGAGGAGTAGGGTCACAAAAGCCAGTAAAAGAGTCAGAGACAGCCCCTGTTCCCACTGTTAGGAGTCCCACAAGAAGACCAAGCTACATGACTGTCACATACATGCAGAGTGCCTAGGTCAGTCCCATGCAGGCTCCCTGGTTGTCGGTTCTGTCTCTGTGAGCCCCTGTGAGCCCAGGTTAGTTGATGGTGTGAGCCTTCCCATGGTGTCCTTGACCCTCTGCCTCCCACACTCCTTCCTTCTCCTACAAGGGAGAAATTTTAAATCTAAATATAAAATGGCTAAAGGACTCAGCAAATGCCAATCTAAATGATAAGCCAAACTTAAAGTAACCAAGACAACTCAAAAATTGAACTTAAAACATTGCAGGAAATGCATCTCTGCTGAGCTCTGAGGGCAAGAGACAGGAACAAAGCCACCTATAGGAATCATTCTGGAAGTGAGATATGGTGTTCTGTGTGATGAATCATCAGAGGTTAAAACGAAGCCAAAGCAGCCTCTGGGAAACATGGCATCCCCAGGTAGACAGGATGACATCGTAATTTCTTTTAAGGGAGAAGGGGTGGATGGGCTGAGAATTCAAAAGCAAAAGCTAGCTCCACCTTTCAGAATTCCCAATATCTTAAAAGATTTTATGGCAAGAAATCTGCACAACCCTCTCTCACTCTTGTGGACCCATGTGCTTAAAATCCAGCACCGTTCCCTGAAGGAGCCCAAAGCAGCCTAGGCGGAGAGACCATGGCACAGAGCACAAGCCCACACATGGGCATCCGGCCAACTTAACCCAGCTAAGAATGCTGTGAGCAGCATCAACTCTCAGACACGTTGTGTGGAGACACTTCTGGATGACGCCAGCAGCAGACAGTTAAGGCTTCCCAGATGAGACATCTCAGGCATGTGCAGCAGCTATGAGCCGTCTTTATCCTGTACCATTGAAGTAAACTGGTTGACATTTGTGAGTCATCATTAAATAAGAAAAACATACAGTTAATCAGTCCCACTCCATCGCGGGCTGGTGTGCCACATAACAATAGGAACTGCAAGAGTGTGGCCGAGGGTCTGCTGTGTTCACCAAGCAGCTCTCCAAGACTGGGGAAGGCAAAGAACAGCCATTTGGGCTTGGGGAGAGGATTGTGGAGGTTAATGTTTCTTTTGTCTTGTTTTTGTCTTGCTGTTCTGACAAAGAGCTTCTTGCAGCCCAGGCTTGCTTCAGACTGCTGTGTAGCTGAGGCTATCTGTGAAGTCCTTATGCTCCTGCCTCGACAGGTGCTGGCAATGTAAATCTGTGACAGCAGATCCAGCTTTCAAATGCATCTTTAAAGTACTTTCAGTCTTGTCTTAATTACACACACACACACACACACACACACACACACACAGAGAGAGAGAGAGAGAGAGAGAGAGAGAGAGAGAGAGAGAGAGACAGAGACAGAGACAGAGACAGAGACAGAGAAAGAGAAAGAGAAAGAGAGACAGAGAGAGAGACTTTCAGAGATCTTGGTGATAGAATTCCTAGCCACTCCCCCATGACCACGCATGCCCTGGCAAGACACTTAGTCATTGGGGGCCTTACTTCCTACATAATCCATGTACAGTGGGATCATGTAATCTATGCACATGCGTGGCATAGCTATGTAAGCCCATATGCACATGGGGGCGGAATCCATAAGAACGGATCCTGCACACCCTTCCCCGCTTCCTCCACAATCTTTCCATAGGCCTAAGCATGTTCCTCCGTTCCCTTCCCCTAATCAACTCTTAGAGTGGGTTCTGTTGAGCCTCGTAGCTTTTCTCGCACGGTAAACAGCACCGCATAATAAATAACACTTGGGCTGCCAATTCTTTTCTCACCTTTCTGATCTTCCAGCACAGGATTTAGCCTTCTTGACTATGTTGAAGTTGCCTACCACTCTTTCCTTTAGGATTCCAGCTTCCAAAGGTTGTTTTCATCTTATCTTCATTCTTTTTTAACTTGTGGGTTTATGCTTCAAACTTTTATTATTGCTGTTTTAATAGGATTTGTGGGAGAAATGATATTAAGTGGACTATTCAATTTGCCATTTCTAATTGGAATTTGACCTTGACTTTTAATCATTCCTGAATTTTATATCTATATCTATATATCTTTGTGTATGTGTTGTGGTGATATTTTATGTGCTGAAATGTGATTTTATTTGTATGTTAATAAATTAAGTTTGCCTGGAGATCAGAGGTCATAGCAAGCCAGGAACAGAAGTCAGGTGGTGGTAGCACATGCCCTTAATCCAATCACATGGCAGGCAGAGTCTCTGTGTGGTCAAGGACACAGCCAAGTGTGGTGACATGAGCCTTTAATCCCAGTACCAACCATAGAGACCTGGAGATTTGTATAGACAGGCAGTGACAAGGAAGTGATGTGTCTGGGCTTAGAGCCAATGAGAAGGCAGATCAGGAAGGCAATAAAAGCGCAGGTTAGACAGGAAGAAGCTCTCTCTGGGGAAGCTATGGCGTGGTGGTAAGCTAAGGCTAGCCGTGGCTATTTGATATTTCATTGATCTCTTCAGCTATTGCCCCTGTATTTGGCTCTGTTTCTTATTTAATGGCTGTTTAGAAATTCATCTACAATGTATGTAATGTGTGTGCACGTGTGTGTGTATGTGCATGTGTGTGTTTACAGTCATGCACATGTCATGGTATACATGCAGAAGTCAGAGGGCAGCCCCAACTCCAGGGTTGGTCTTCACTTTCCATCTTGTTAGAGACAGGGTCTCTTCCCTGTGATTGTTACTGTTCACTGTTTCTACAGGCTGGCTGTCCTCAAGCTCCTCAGGGCTCACATGCTGCTGCCTGCCGCCTCGCCATAAGCACACTGGCATTACGGACACACTACTGTGCCTGGCTTTATGTGAGTTCTGGGAATTCTAACTCAGGTCTTCATGCCTGTACAGCAAGTGCTTTACCCACTGAGCCATCTCCCAGCCCATCCCTGGATGCAGAAAGGCTTTAAATATGTCACCAACAGAAAGCTGCCTGCATCCTATCTTCTGTGACTCATTTGGTCCTTGGAGAATTGTCTAATGTCTGAGACTCTAAAGTTCCTCTCAAAACTCATCTCTGTTAACTCCAACCACCATCACCAATGAACTCTCTTTATTGTTGGTGTTTCAAAAACTATGGAATAGCAGGGATCACCTGGAAAGAGAAAACAGTATGGCTATGGAAGACAGGCAGAGAAGACACAAAAACTCCTCAACAGCTGGCCAGATTGTAATTAATGTGCAGCCAGAATGAAATTAATAGGGGAAATATTAAGGCAACTCAACATAGTTAAAAAGGAGGTTTATTTGGGGGGCGGGGGGAGCTAACTTACAGCCAGTAAAGGGGTTGGTTACGGGATCTGGGATTAGTGAGGTGCAATCCAGCTGGGTTCTCTGGAGAACTCTGCTCAGTCTACCATCCAGCATTCAGGATCACCAGGAACCAAGACAGCCAGCACATCTGGATCTCAGGTCTTAAGGGCTCCCATCTCAGCCCTGCCTAAGGCAGGCCATCAGTAGGCATGACAGTTACCAGAAGCCTCACTGGGGTTAGTACTTCCAGATCAAAGCTGGAACAGCTACCCACTACATGAAATGTTTGCACACTGTGCTGGGGTTTGAGCAGATGTTTTGGGTCACAGGTAATGAGACTTGGAGCACTTCATAGTGGCCATTGGCACAACCACTTAAAGGGTTAGTGATATGCCCTCTTTGCAGACAGCTCCTGTGGCTGTTTGTCCTGGAGACAGAACAGTCACTCTGTCTTGTTGTCTCTGCTTTGACAGAGGGTTTCTCCTCATGGTGCAACCTCCTCTAACCACAGCAGCTCTGAGTAACAGGCTTCCTGTCACCTCGTTGCCTCAGTTGCCCTCAGTGTCTCTGCCAGGTGGCTGCAAAGGGTCACAAGCCTCCCTGCTGTAGAATAATGCTTTTGTACACTGGTTTAATAAAACGCTGATTGGCCAGTAGCCAGGCAGGAAGTAAAGGTGGGATAAGCAGACAAGGAGAATTCTGGGAAGAGGATGGCTGAGTCAGGAGATACCATCCCACAATCCAGGGAGCAGCATGTAATGGCACACAGGTAAAGCCACAGAACATGTGGTGACATATAGATTAACAGTAATGGGCTGAGTTTACATGTAAAAGCTAGTCAGTAGTTAGCCTGAGCTAATGACTGAGCAGTTTTAGTTGATAGAAGCCTCTGTGGGTCCACTTAGGTCTGAGCGGCTGCAGACTGGGCAGGACACAGGAAAACTTTCAGCTACAAATGGCACCCAACATGGGGCACCAAATGTAGATGAATTTCTAAATGGTCTTATTAAATAAAAAACATAAAGCCAAATGTAGGGGTAAAAGCCTTAGAGATCATGGAAATAGGAAAAGCCACCAGCCAACCTTACCTCACCAACTCTGCAGCTTCCAAATACAAGCTACTTCCTGTCTACCCATGTCTTCATATGCCTTGCTTTTCTGTCCTCTCATTGGCTCTTAGCCCAGCTACCTCACTTCCTTGACACTTTCTGTCTGTACAGACTTCCAGGTCTCTATGGTTGGTACTGGGATTAAAGGAATGTATCATCAGACTTGGCTCTGTTCCCTAGTGTGGCCTTGAACACACAGAGACCCTGCCTGACAAGTGATTGGATTAAGGGCATGTGGTGCCCGACTTTGTTTACTTAAAATGGCTGGCCTTTTCCCCCTGATCTCCAAGCAAGCTTTATTTATCAAAGCACAAATAAAACATCACCACATTTCAGCACAAATAAAATATCACCACATAGATTCATGTATAGAGATCCACTGGAGTCTTTATAACATCGTCTGTAGAACTTTGTTTCTCAAATGAAATCACATCGATTAAGTGATTCAAAGTTATAGCCTTAAATTTTTTAATTATAAACTAATCGCACAAAAATAAAATATTTTAGTACAACCTTACTTCAGAAACAATCCCAATATTGGGCTTATTTACATCTAAACATGCAAGCAGGCACTCAAACATCCTAGGCAGGCATGCTACAGGGGCTATATAAAATCAAACCCTAAAAGATGTCTATTTTTTAAATGCTTGCACTTTCTATACTCAGAAGCACAGCAATTAATATATCTCTTTGGAGTTGACTTAGGACAGTTAAAGATGGAGTGAGCTTTAAACCTCATCTCTTTCTATCTCTGTCTAGAACGTTCCTTATATTGCTTTGCTTTGCTTTGCTTTGGTTTTAAGACAGATTTCTTGACTGAAAAGGACTATTACAGACTTGAACTTGTGTAAGATAAAGCAGAACTGAACTGGGCTGAGGATTGGTGCACACATTGAATCTCCCTCTACCCTAGACCTCAGGGACTTCTTTCTCATACATGGCTCTCCTCCCCAGTCTGCCTTAGCATCACAGATGCGTGCTGCCTCCACTCATGTGGTACAGGGCAGATGTCTGCCCATCATCTGTCCTGTTCCTTCTGAGCCTTTTGTATTTCATGTGGTTTGTTACTACTATATGTATTTGTCCCTAGCAACACTAGAACACCTGTTGCTTAAATTATAACTTCCTTAGGGCTGAGAAGATGTCTTAGCAGGTGAAGGTGCTTGTTGTCCAAGCCTGATGACCTGTGTTCATCCTGAAACCCCACAGTGGAAGGAGAGAACCAACTCCTGCAAGTTGTCCTCTAACCTCCATACACACGCGCGCACACACACACACACACACACACACTATTAAAAATAAATTTGAGAGAAAAATGTTTTTTAAACTACAGTTTTACAGGCTGGCAAGGTGGCTCACTGGGTAAAGACCCCTGCTGTCAAGCCTGACCATCTGAGTCTGATGCCTGTGAGTCACATGGTAGGAGAGAGCTGACCCCCACAAGTTGTCTTCTGACCTCATATGTGCACCATGATCATCCCCCCCACACACACATACATATGTACACACATGCCCACAAACATTAAAGACAATTTAAAAATATTGTTATATCTTTATTAATCTCTATCATAATTTTGCCAAATTTTGGTGTTATTTTTGCTTCTTGAAGAAACAAAACCCTACCCTCACTTCCGAGGTGATAGTAGTTGATGGCAGTGGAGACCAGACTTCAAAGGTAAATGTGTGTGCTTTTCTAATGTCTGGTTGATAGGAAATTTGGAGTCGTCTAGGACATGTGGTCATTTCCACGTGCTGGAGGAACCCAAAGCTGTGCTCATTATTTCCTGTCCCATTTTTACTTCTGTTGTTCATAAAATGCCCTGACCAAAGAAACAACTTCAGGAGGAAGGGGTTCATCACTGCAGGGAAGTCATAGAGGCAGGAGCATGAGTCAGCTGGTCACATATCATCCACAGTCGAGAGCAGAGAGGAACAGGTGCACCCACACTGCCTGTCTGCCTGCTGACTTCCTTCAGTCATACAGTGTTCAGGCCTAGAGAATGGTGCCACCCACAGTGGGCTGTATCTTCCAATGTCAGTTAACACTCAACACAATCCCCCATTGCAATGCCAAGGCCAAACTGTCACAAGAAGGGTGAGCTGCCTTGGTGGTGTCTGCACCGAGTGAAAAACTTGGAATCTGTTTGACTTGTGGAATACAAGTTGGAAATGAAAAAGTCAAAGTATCTTTATTTGCAGATTATATGATAGTATGCATTTGTGAGCCTAAAATTCCACCGGGAAACTCACAGCTGATAAACTCTTTCAGCAAGTGGCAGGGTATAAAATAAACACACACTCACCAGTAACCCACCTGTACACAAACGACAAACTTACTGAAAAGGAAGCCAGGGAAACACCACCATTCTGCACAATCAGCTCAAAAATCCGAACTGTCTTGGGGTAACTCTGAGAAGTGCAAGACTTGTATGATCAAAGCTTTTAGACACTGAGGAAAGAAGATGAAGAAGATGACAGAAGATGAAAATATTCTCCCATGCTCAAGAATTGGTAGGATTAATAGAGTAAAAATGAACAGCCTATAAAATATCATTTTGATTCTATCCTTTTTCAGCCTGATAAAATTTGTAAAGCTTCTGATATTATTAGGAAACAATCTCACAGAAAACTTCCTGATCCTTTGGTTTTTACACTCTTCTCCCTCTCTTCTGCAATGTTCCCTGAGCCTTACCCATAAAGCCTCGACATGACTGTCTACATGTTAGCTGAACAAGGATAACACCCATGTACACTAGAAACTGAATGGGGAAAAATCCCTGAGGGCTGAATTCTACACAAAGAAACACAGGCAACTGAGGAAAGCTGGGAGGGGTAATCGTGATCATCCCCAGGGAAGAACACACCAATTGGTTGTCCTGTACCAAACAGTCATCCCTGAAAACAAACATAAAAGTAACTTTATCCTGACTTAACAGTTAATATTTTAAAATATATATGTGTATACATTTTTTTTTTTTTTTTTTTTTGGTTTTTCGAGACAAGGTTTCTCTGTGTAGCTTTGCGCCTTTCCTGGAACTCACTTGGTAGCCCAGGCTGGCCTCGAACTCACAGAGATCCGCCTGCCTCTGCCTCCCGAGTGCTAGGATTAAAGGCGTGCGCCACCACCGCCCGGCCTATGTGTATACATATACATACATGAGTGCAATAACACTTAGTGAAAAAAGTGGCCATGAATGTTAAGGAGAGTGGTGAGGGGTATATGGGAGGATTTGGGGAAATGAAATGGGAGAAATGTGGTAATTAAATTATAATGTCAAATATTAAAAATAGAGGATAAATGATATCTCCATCAAATTAAGTGTGTCCAGACTTCATGACAATATTCTCTTATAATAAGTGACAGTTATCAAAATGATCATTTAGTTGTCCAATCCACATCTATGTATCATGGCTGTGGACTATAAATGGACTGTAACTTCGGTGGTCAGTGTCTGAATTCCTACTTTTCTCCACACATACCCTTTTATTAAACAGATATTCTTGAATTTACAGTAATATAATTTCTGAGATTAGCTAATATCTGAGAATTTATTCATTTTTTCAATAAATATTTAGTGAGTTTGACAGCAAGTTTGATATGTCTGGGGACACATTGAGAAATATTATCTACATTTCACATTCTGATAAAACATTCTTATCATGGGTGATAGAAATTTGTTATATATACACATATACGTGTATGCATATACATATAAACAAAAATATTTGAGAGCTGGTAGTAATATTTTTGTATTTTATTTTATTTTATTTATTTATTTATTTATTTATTTATTTTGGTTTTTCGAGACAGGGTTTCTCTGTGTAGCTTTGCACCTTTTCCTGGAACTCACTTGGTAGCCCAGGCTGGCCTTGAACTCACAGAGATCCGCCTGCCTCTGCCTCCTGAGTGCTGGGATTAAAGGCGTGTGCCACCACCGCCTGGCTTATTTTGTATTTTATTAATTTCATACAAAAGTGCTGTTTTCATCATTTCCTCCCCACCATCTCCCCATCTAGGACACACACACACACACACACACACACACAAAGTTGGATGGATTGCTATTTACACAATACTTTAAATTCTAATTGTGTTGAAGATTCTGTTACTTCTGACTCAAAAAAGCTAATTTTCCTATCTCTAAAATTAGGTTAAAAACTTACCAAATGAAATGTTCTATGCAAAGTGCTTAGCAATGGACCTCACACTTCAGAAAAGATCTAATCTAAAGTCTATGGTGTGACCCAAGTCTGAGTGCAGATGATGATGATGGATGATGATAGTGATAATGGTGATGATGGTGATGGTGATGATGATGAGGAAGTTGGTGATGTTTTTGATGATAATTTTGATAATAATTTTGATTATCGTGATGATAATGACCATCATGATCTAACAATTCGAGGCTCACCTTCTGAGAACATCTCTGAATATCTGAGGATTTCAAAGCCCTGTTTATTCAGCAGCATTTCCTGCTGCTGGAAACAGTACCGGACCCTCCCTGCTGTTGGAGACACTGGCTCTCCAATCCCTGTTGGTGGTGAAAGTGGCTTTATCAGAAGGGTCAGGTTTCTCTTTCCTGGCAACAGAACATTAAGAACTCTGTGTTTGTATCTCTACAGCCATGTGCTCCTTGTTCAACCTCTGAGCTGTCTGCTTTGTAATTTCAGATTCCCGGGCTGTATCAATTCCATTTACCTTTATGCTTGTGTGATCACCATGCACTGACTTTCAAAGGGATAAAAAGTATCTGGCAAAAGTGGTATCGATGAGTATCTCAGGGTAAATTCTGTGAAATAGTTAGTGGTGATCTTTCAAAAACTATTAAACTACACCTACTTGATGAAGTTGTAAGGAGGCTGGAGATACTAAGTACTCACGTTAACTATTTGAAACATTGAGCTCAGAGACTGGAAATACTTCCCTTATGAACTCATTCAAGCATAAAATATAAGATTGTCTTCAGTTAGGAATACCAAGATATTACTTTTGCTTCAGTTAAGAATACCAAAATATTACTTTTGCAAACAGTGTTGTCAGAGCTACTGAACTAAGTATGAAACTCGAAGGAATTACAGATAAAGACAGTTTGAGAAATCCATTCATGTGATGGGAGTTCAGAAGAAAAGACCAATAAAGTGGTTCCAGTGGCTCTGCCACATAACTGCACATCCTGAGTAACGGAGGGAGAGGAGGAGACTGCCGGACGGCGTCCTCCAAAGACTATGGAGAATCATGAAACAGACAACACTGGAGTCAAAGCAATCAAGTTATTGGATGACATTTACTAAAACAGTAAAGAATATGTAACATACAGCATAAAAAATAGCAAGTGAAACTATCTGTAACAAATAGGATAAAATAGAAGAACAGAAGGAATGTCATATAATAAGGTTTTCCGAACTATGGGTAAGTGTGAGGTAGAAGGAAACCCTCAAATGGAATGAGTTGGAACCTGAGAAGTTCTTACTCATGGCTCAAGTTCATACTCTAAAAGCCTCACTTTGGGTTTCTCCTCTGGTTAATGGTGACATGCTCAATATCTTTTAAAAAGGAATTCTCATTTCTGGACAAAACCAGAAGATTCAAACAAATTCTGTTAAATGCTGTAAGTGGTTTCCAAAACTAGTTTTCAGTGGAATAATATAGAAAGTGAAGGATGTAGCCCAATGGAGTTCTTGGGATTCAAGTCTCCAGTTACTGAGAAAATCATGGGCAGAAAGACAGCTTGGTCGATCCAGATGCTGACTCAGTGATCATCCTCCAGTTTTTGGTTCTGTAGAACACTATGACCTTCGATGGTACTGGATGCGGAAGTTGTTCCATTGCTCACTGCTAAATGAAACATAAAATGTCATCTTGATACAAAGATTGTTAGATTATAGAGTCACATCAATTCAGATAAAATAAGTTTTTCTGTGTATTTCCTCAAGTCAATGAGATAAATATTATCAAGCCAAGAAAGTCAACTATGAACCTCATCTCAGCTCTACCCAGTGAATTACTTGTGTTAGCAATCTACCTGATTTTGAATGGCAACAACTGTTGGTCCTGGTAAATTTTAGCCTCTTGACCATTCTTCACATATCTATTGTAGTGATTCTGTGTCATTTAATATTTACACCAATGCTAAGTATTTGATAAGATTGATCTCTGTTATGAAATCAAGCCAACAATATTGTTTATGCACAAGGATAGCACAGTTCATAGACAGTAGTCCTGAGGGATTTATCTTCCAGAATGTTTGATGAATTTTTAAATCAAGTTATTGTAAATGATGTTTTCAAAACTAATAATTTCAATATCTAAGATATCTTCCATGACTCATGGACCATGAAGAAGAAAGGTGAGAAATATAGCAAGCAATATTCTGGGGTCCTTACAGTGCTAAATTAGGAGTTCATGTGTCATATATACACATACTTATATGTGTGTAAGTACTTTAACTGAATTACATACAAATATAAGCATATATACACACATATAAATATATACACATGCTTATACATGTGTATATAAGTACGTGTATATATTTAAATAAAGTGTCATTTAAAAAACTTTCCCCATGCTGTGACATCATGATGTGCCCAATGCTGCTGAGAGATCACATACAACTTTATGGAATCAGGGAATGGTGTCATCCTTCCATTCACTTGATGACGATTTAAAACTTTCCCTTACATGCAGGACAGTCCTCCTGAGGAGGAGCAGATGGACTCTTGAATACTTTATCATCACCATTAGGACAGGTCCTTTTGCAGGACAGCCACTGTGGTCATCACTGGCATCCTTCATGTCGTCAGACTCACCATCATACAGTGAATCGGAAGACATTTCTATGTCATCACAACTCTTTCCGATGTCTTCAGGAAATACAGTGGTATCTTCTCCAAATATCTCTTGAAAATTTTCAACAAGAATTTCTACAATGGGGATCTGTAACACCACAAGGCAAAAACAGGATCCTCTGTCATTCTACATAGTTTACAAATTTGACATCAGAGTCTTGAAAGGAAGAAAAACTTGAAATCCAGAATTATGAAGAGAATAGCAGTTACTACAAACAGATATGAACCCATGAATGACTAAGAATATTATGGACATGTATTTAATTATACAATCAGTATAATACATTATAATAAATAGAAAAAGCTTCAATATTTCAAAAGTTTCAATATCATTGCAATGACTAATGTTTTATGTTTCTTCTTAATGGTGCATGCGTGTGTGCCTCTCTCTCCTCTCTCTCTCTCTCTCTCTCTCTCTCTCTCTCTCTCTCTCTCTGTGTGTGTGTGTGTGTGTGTGTGTGTGTGTGTATAGTTATATGCTCTTGTGAGTACTTGATGGCCATGGAAACTAGAAAAGGTGGTCAGATGCTTGAGGCCGAGATTTCAGGCAGTTGTAGAGCACCATACATGGGTGATAGAGACCCAACTCAGGTCCCCAGCAAGAGTCCTATTAACACTTGAGACATGTATCTCTCCCCGTGGAAATTTCTTACTGTTAACCTGACTAAATTGTGATTTACCTTGCACACACACACACACACACACACACACACACACACACACACACACAAAACCTCCAGGTATGTCTGTATTTCCAGACAGCCTTAAATGAGGAGGTAAGTCTTCCCAAATCCACTGACATATGTCCAAGATTGACTAAAAGAATAAATAATGCTGAAATCACTAAGCACCAGCTTTTATTTCTTTTTGCAAACACACTGCTGTTTTCCAAGGTCTCTGTCTAGAATGGAGAGTCTAGGGTCTTTGCATCTTACTAAAATATTTGGTTAAAATCTCATACATATTTCAAAGAAAAAGAAATCACTAGAAAGCAAACAGACATTTCAGAACTGATATGCTGCCAAGAGGAACTGGGAATGAATTGAATTAGTGACTTTACAGGTACCATGATTTTCCCTTGATTTTGTTTGTTTGTTTGTTTTGAGATGAGAAGGAGGAGGAGTTTTTTTTTTTTTTTTTTTTTTGGTTTTTTCGAGACAGGGTTTCTCTGTGTAGATTTGCGCCTTTCCTGGAACTCACTTGGTAGCCCAGGCTGGCCTCGAACTCACAAAGATCCGCCTGCCTCTGCCTCCCGAGTGCTGGGATTAAAGGCGTGCGCCACCACCGCCCGGCCGAGAAGGAGGAGGAGTTTGGTTGCAGTGGTTTGAATGGGATGCCCCTCTAAGTTCAGGTATCTCAAAACTTGCCATTCTCCTTTTGACACCATTTGGGTAGTGTAGGTGATTTGGGTTCCTAGAGAAAGTACGTCATTGGTTGAAATTTAGGCCCTAAGCCATTTCCATTCACTCTCTTCTCTACTTCTTGTTTGCTGTCCAAGGTAAGAACCTCAGCTCTCAGCTTCCTGTTTGAGTTGCTCTGCCTGCCTGCGGCCCTGCTCCTCTGCTGTGATTATGAGGATTCTAATCTTGAAGCCCCAAATAAACACATGCTTCTAGAAGTTGCCTCGGCCATGGTTTTATACCAAAGCAATAGAAAGTAACCAAGAGAAGTAGTTGGTTTCAGGGACAGCAAATCATGTAGAGATATCTGAGAAGAGGGAATCTGAATTGAGAAGATGCCTCCATAGATTGGCCTATAGCACTGGGAAGTGTAGGGGACACTGTCCTGATTAACAGATGAATTTGCAGGGTCCAGATCGCCAGGATGGTGCCATCCCTGAGCTGTTGATCCTGGGTTATGTAAGAACGCTTTCTGAGGAAGGGGAACAGAGCAAGGCAGTGAGCAGAACTCCTGCATGCCTTCTGCTTCGGCTCTACCTCCAGTCCCCGCTCTGCATCAGTGGGAGCCCTGGCAATTCTCAGTAATGGACTGCTCACTGGGAGTGGATCATGAAGGGAATCCTTTCCTCCATAAACTTATTTTTGTCAGTGTTTCATCACAGCAATAGTCACAAAGTAAGGCACTTGCTAAGTTGAATAATACTGATAATTGTCTTTTGATTGAGATGGTGGAGTTAAGTCAACTTTACTAATCACTTATGTTCCTTCTCAGGATGCACCTAATTTTATGTTTGACCAGTCTTGCACGAGATAGGAAAGAAAAGATTATAAGGAAGATCACACTCAGATGATTGCTGTATTTCATATGCAAATAGTTCAGAATGGTTTTGCTCTTTGCTTTCATACCTGAACATATAAAGGAACATATCTGAACAGAAATGTCCATAATGGGAGAAGCATTAACAGTTGTTAGAAGTGAAAAACCATATTTTATTGATCCATTTGGATTGAACATGCAGCTTAACTTAGGCTTGGATTTTATATTGCCAGTAGCTTGGTAGTTGAATAGTTTAAAGGGGGTTGTGCATAGCCCAAGCCAACTAGAGTCCTAGGTGAGTAAGCTGTTCCTCATGCTATACTGCCCCATTGTGAGTCACATGACTTCCTTCCTATGGGCCTTATCCCTGGAATCTACTAGCTGAAATATACATTGTACATTAAGGGTTTACTATTTATTTTTATTTTCTCAGTTTTCTGAATTTAGTACAAAATGTTTTGATCGTATTCCACTCCCAGAACTCTTCCCATAATCTATTCCTACTGAACTTTGTACCCTTCCTTTGCTTAAAGGCATCATGTCTGATTTGTTCGTTGCAGATTTCCTCAGGAGATTTATATATTAATGACTTAATCTTTCAGGCTCTTCTACTGGTAATTAAGTTTTAATAGATAAACCAAGCTGTGAGGCAAATGGATCATGCTGCTGTGACGTTAGAGGGAATATAAGACCCCATCTTCCTCTCTGGCTGTCTCTCATTCTGCTTTTTTCCTAGCAGATGAGTATGTTCTCTCAGGAATTTTCCCCCACACATGAAGTATTACTCTCAGGCTATCTAAATAAAGAAAGCATATCAATAATAAATCTGAAACATCAACAACACAAGTTAACATAAGCTGTTGTGTGGAGCGCTGGCTCAGAAGTTGTGACCACTGGCAGCTGTCTCAGAGGACCCAGCTCTTGCTCCCAGCACCCGTATTTTGGATCACAACCATCTGGAACTCCAGTTCCATGGGATCCAATGTTGCATTGCTTCCAAGGGCCCAAACTTACATGCAGGCAACATAAAACTTACTGTAAAGTAAAAAAATAAACATTTCATTCATGCTTCATACAAATTAAAATAAACATTTTGTGCTAGAATTATGGATCAGTAGATAAGGGCACTGGTTGAGAGTCTAGAGGATCCAGTTTGGATTCTCAGGACCTCATGGTAGCTCACAGCTGTATGTGACTTTAATTCCAAAGAATCCAAAGCTTTATTCTGACATCCAGAGGCACTAGGCAAGGTTGGAATATACAAGCTTACATTCAATCAGAACATTAATAACACAAAAAAATTTTTAAATACTTTAATAATATCAATGTTAATTTTTATAAGTGAATCCTTACAGTATGTAGTTATCCAAATGAAAAGCTGTCTGTCATAGGAGCTGATAGACAAGATTTTGCTGACTGAGCCATAAACAGCCAACAGAACACACTGTATATAGAGCCTTGGTGCCCATATGTTCAATCCACACATAAGTGTGACTAAAGACCAGAGCAGCTGGGAGTAAAGGTCATTCCCTAGGATAAGAAAACTACTTTGGAGTATTTGTCCAAGTCTATGTATTGTTCCATATTTGTCCACAGTCCTGAATATTAGTTTGTTGAACTCCAGCACACATCTCATTTCTCATCTCTATGGTTCAGGCACATCAGATTCTCAATCTCAATTAAGAAAGGAATGATTTACTTCCTTCCAATCCACATTTACTCTTTCCCTTCCCAAAGCTCTCTGAAATAGACCAATTCCTCGTCCACCTCACAAGAATGCAACTCAAGCTGGGCGTGGTGGTGTACGCCTTTAATCCCAGCACTGGGGAGGTGGAGCCAGGTGGATCTGTGAGTTCGAGGCCAACCTGGTCTACAGGGTTCCATTAACAGCAATGATCTGTCCAAGGTATGCCCAATTCCTAGATCACAATGGAGACTTTGTTTCCAAAGGCAGAGAACAAGTGCCCTTACCTTTTTTTGAGAGATCATCTCCAAATCCCAAGCTGCAAGAAGTAGGCCTCCATAGAAGATTAGGGGCTATGCAAACTGACAATCCATAAGCGTCCATGTGATTAATGGAAGAATGACTTTTAATCTTGTATAATACACTCATAAGGTGTCTCAAGAGGATGAAATTAGGTTTTGGCATCTGTGATAAAAGACTAAGCAGAGAAAAATGGGACAGTTATGTTTGTTTGTCCTACAAGTAATGTTACTTATGAATCTGTAAATACCAAGAGAAAGAAGGGTGAATCTTTTGTAGACTAGTTCATAGAACTGGTAGAATTCAAAAGAAGTCAAGAATATAGCTAAAGTATTGCCTAAGACATTTTCTGCAAACCACTTCTGTGTAGAGAGCCATGGGAAGTCTTTGAAAATCATGTATGTGCGTCTGTGCACCACATGTGTACTTGTTACAAACCGTCATGTGGGTCCCGGGAATGGAAACATCCAGAGATGTTAAACATGGAACCATCTGTCCTCTCCAGACATCATGGAGATGGACACATGTAATATGTAACTTCATATAAACACATGTAACAGTCATTTGTCATTCTAGAATGTGATGAGCTGAACAGGACTGATGAAACTAAGCCAAGCACTTATAAAAGCTGCTTCTATAGATAAGGCTGAGATGCTAGAGTCCTGGCTGGTAATAGGAGCTCAAAGCTCCTCTGTTACCTTAGAAATCATTCTATGGAGTATTGAACTGGAAAATGTTTCAAAGAAGTTGAAGTTGAACCTAACCTAGACTTCTCTAGCTTGCTAGAGTTCAGCAAGTTGAATTCAGTAACAGCTCTATATACCAATCAATGTCAGATATTCAGCATGTGAAATATCATTAAATACTGCATGGTAATCACACACACACACACACACACACACACACACACACACTTTTGTCTCATGCAGGAACTCAAAACTGTATTCTGGACTGGTCTGGACCCAACTATCTAGCCGAGGCTGTCTGCCAAACCATGACAATTATAATGTTGCAGCCTCCCAGATGGTGAGATTACAGGCATGAGGCAACACACATGACTGAGAAATGCATCTGTTTATAAAGTGACTCTACATGTATGAGCAAAAGAAACCTCTTGTCATGGGACATCCTTTCAGTGGATAATCATGTAAATGCAAGCTAATACACCTCTAAGAACATACCACTTCTTTTTTGTGTTGTTCCCCAAGTGATTAATGTATCATTACCTCTGGATAGCAGCAATATTTTGATTCAGAAATCCTTTATCAGGGACTTCAAGCCATTTTTCATATAGGTGGAAACAAAGCAAGCTTCCTTGTATACGTCAAAAAAATTCCTTATATTTTTTGAAAAAGAAAAATAAGAATCGTAATGGTCAATATACATCGGAGAAATTATTGAGAAACAGTTTTGTTGAAAAGTATCTGTTTAGAACAGTGGTTCATGGCCATTGGGTCCTGATCCCTTTGGAGTTTGCATATCAGACATTTAAGTTACAATTCATGACAGTAGAAAATTACAGATATAAAGTAGCAACAAAATAATTTTATGGTTAAGGGTTACCACAACACAAGGAACTGTATTAAAGGGTCAGAGAATTCGGAGGGTTGAGAACCACTGGATTAGACCCCACTTCCTTAAGGGATTCCCAACATATCATCTACCCAGAATCTCAGCTCAACTGTGAAACCCAGAAGCAGGAACCTGGGTATTCTCACCTAAGACTGGAGCAAAAGGAGCAGGGTCTGGATGTGGTGGCAATGAAATAAACCTATTCTCTGTTAAAAGTGCTCTTCCTGGATATAAGCAACCATAAATGGACAGGGTCAGTAAACAGTTCATCCAGAGGCTACAATTTGATGAATTAGAGCTTTTAATTCAGATTCATGGTAAGAAAAGTTCTAATGTGCATGTAGAGCTCTGCTTACAGGCACACTTGGACTGGGCTGAACTTTCTCACCTGACCCCTGTGTCCCATGTGAGAATGTCTGTTTCACATTTACTCACTTAACTGTGCAAAATTTCCACTCTTTAAATTGTAAGCAGCAGCTTCATGGCAAGTTCAATGTGGTAGACTCTTCATTAGTAGGTTAGGCTACTTCTTGATTCTCTGACATGGGATTAGGATAGCAATGTCTGGTAAATGTGAAAGTACTTATTTATTTTTTGGTAGCGATGAAAACAATTTCATGTCTGTACTTGGCAACATCCAACTCTCTGTGAACCTATTACAGGTCTTTGGTGGACTAGCCATTGTGTTGTAGTTGAAGGATATATATACATATATATTTGTAAATCACTTTCCCCACTATCTACTTGTTTTGTTTTTCCTCACATGGTGTGGTCAGAGGTGAAATCAGTGGAGTCCTTTGCAATGGCAAACCAAAGCACACCTAACATATGGGGAAGTCACTTCTAACAGAAGACTCTTCAACTGTGTCTTTGTGATAAATCCTTTAGCTTGTCAGACTTTTATCTACCAGGCCTCTTATCCTTAGGTCATTATGTGAAGGAAACTATCATCATCAGTTTATCTCAAGGAAGGAAAGTACTTATGCATCTCTAGAGGGATGCTGAGTGTGGAGGATGCTAAACTTTCTTTACCTTTAAGACAGATGCAACAACAAGGACAGATTCCTCAGTCAAGTTGACTTCCTCCCCATCATCAAGCTTTTCTTTAAGGGTTTGGAAGGATTTGTTGGCTATTGGTCTGAAGATCTTCTCCGTATGTAGTCCCTTTTCCTCAATAATAGAATGTCCTGTGTGAGGTAAAGAAAAGCTTCTGTTATTATAGATCCACTCTTTTGAAGCACCAGTATGTCTCTTACTGAGAACCAGAGCAAGGGTAGGCACGGGTGCAGAGCTACACCTGGGAGGAAGGAAGATTTTGAATTTTTTCTTTCATTTTTTGTTTCTTTTTATAGCTTCTAGATATATCTTCTCCCCTAATTACTTTTTCTAATTTGAAACATTGGGGTTTTGTTGGAATCACTTATTCCTTGGCACTGACTCACACTTCTGTCCCCAAGCGTTTCTTGAATGGTCCCCTCTTACTCTTGCCTTCTCTTCTATGAACATCTTTCCCACGCCTGCCTTTCTCAGTTACTATTGGTATATTTCCCTTCCAGTGTCCCAGCCGTTATTATTACTTCCTGTCTGTCCTGGGTCCTGTTATGAGTCTTAAAACCTGTGTTTTTAAGAAAGCTTTATCTTGTTATACTTCCTTTGACAGAGACTTTCATTTCCTTTGTCTGTGACTTTTCTTTTCAACTATTAATGTCATAAGGTGTTGTCACAGTCAAGGACCCAAGTAAATATCAATTTGTCTTCCATGTTTTCAGTATGTAAAAATGACTACCATACATAACCTTTACTGAATATTTTCTCTGTTATCAGATTTGGGATGATCATAATCATGGTTACCAGAAAAATTTTGTAAAATACACAAGGTGTGGACAGTAATTATTGTGTCTCTGACATGACAAGCTTGTTCATATGCAGCATAAATTCCTGAAACTGAGTATAGAACTAAAATGGATGCCACACACTTAATGTTTATTTTCAATGGCAATTTAGTAACATTTAAAATAGCTCGTGTCATATTGGGTGGCTTGTAAATACATTCTACTAGAATGAAAGGGTTAATACATAGCACAGAACAATGCTTATACATAATTCCTTTACAATACAAAAGAAAGCACTCTAGATATTTTGGATTATAAAGTGGAATAATCTCAATGGCAATGATACTAAGGAAGACCCCAGAGTAATTCAGAGTCATGAAAGAAGCTGGAAGAGTTGAGGTTTGGGGACTCAGAGGGTCTCACCCATAAACCTATTTCCTCCAATAAGCTGGTGGGTTTGGGTCTTTGTGGAAAATAGTGGAAGACGTTGAAACACTGTAGGTTTTTGTTACGGGTTTTTTTTTTTTTTTTTTCAGTCTTCTTGGATTGCATGGCTCTAACTTCAGCAGGATTAATTTCTTTGAGGCAGTATTTTAAAAGGATCTCACTCTCATAGACAGGTTATCTAGACATTCATTAGTCTTACAATTCACCGAAGACAGAGGTTTCTGGAAATTATGTTGAACAGGAGAGCTGTAGACACCCAGAGTGAAACTCACCAGTACTGGAGTAGACAGATTGCCATCCTCAAACACACTCAGGAAAGACATCCCGAAGAGGTGTCTTTTGATGGGTGGTGATGGGTGTCAGGATTTACAATGAGTTGTTCCTCACTTGTTGGTGATTGGGTGTCAGAACTTCCAACAAGGAGTTCCTTGTTTGGTGCTGGTGGAGTGTCAGCATTTCCAGTGGGGTGTTCCTCATTTGGTGTTGGTGGAATTAAGCACACGTTGTCTTGGCAGATATCTGAGCCCCATGTAATCACTGGATTTATTAAAGACGTTTTGACATGTTCCTTAGAATCTAAAAAAGGGAAATCACTGTATGTTATAATTGGACTCACTTAACCCTTCCATGCCTTTTCATTTTATAGCTTACATACCTTCAGCATCACCATAATACATAGACAAGAACCAATAATATAACATTTATAATAATAAGACTGCATCCCGAGGGACATGATATCTAGTGGTATATGGCCCATAATCAGTAATTTTTGGTGTTTGTCTTGAAAGCTATGCATATACATATTAGAATCAAGCAGTGATGTAGTATACAATCTGAGTCCTCCTGTGTGAATTCTTGACTGAACAGCCATGGGCAGTATTTGAGACTATGGGGGGTACAGCCCCTCGATAGCCCTCTCCCAGGGTCCAGGAAGAATCTACAACCAGCTGATAATCTAATCTTTGACAATATTAAATAACTCTATGCACATGAAACTCTTTAGTTCATATGCTTCATTTTTCTGAGTTAGTTCTCTCTCTACATAGCTTCTTTTCTGTTCTTATACTTAGCTCCTCACTGTCCCTTCTCTTCCTGTCCTATCATTGTCCTAGTTCCTACTAAGCTCTTTTCATCTCTGTCAATTCCTCTGTCCATCTTCCTCACTTCCTCTCCTGCTGTCAGGACCTGACTCAATCCACCTACACTCTGCAAAAACTCTGCCTTGTTGCTTTCTCCTTGGGCCATGCCACTCTGCTAGGAATCTTGCCTCAATTGCTTCCCTCCACCTGATATGAAAAACAAAACAAAACAAAAAACCAAAAACAACAACAACAAAAAACACTCTTTGTCCTGAGTCACTTGGCCTGTGAGAGGAAGCGGGGCGGTGGCGGGGGTGGGGGGGTCCCTGGGTTTCATCTGCACAAGAAATAAAGCTATGCACCTAGCCTGCCTCCAAAGTGGTGTCTCCAGAAGGGTGTTTACCTTAATTCAGGAGACCATTTGCCATTACAGCCTAGGATGCTTAAGAAGAATTTTAGGAAAAATACACTGTTAAAAGTTCTTGGGAAGTTATGAGTGCATATGAAATTAATAGCAGAAGATAGCTGATATATTAAAAGCTGAATAACACCAAATACTCCTTGAGATTTGGCTTAATTCTCTCAAAGGCCCTTAGCTTCTTCCAGGTATTAGCTTTTCCATATTTGGTTGAATTCCTACTACATTCCTGTGGCTTGCAGCAGGGAAACTATAATTTAAGAGCAGTATCTGCACTTCATCTCATAACCTGCCTGACTGTATTTCTCTGACAGTCTTTAGCTTTTCTCCCTTGAACTATGAGGTCAACTCTGAGCTCATAGCATAATTTTCCCCTATGGGTATATTATGCTATATGAAGACTTCCAAAAGAACATGCATGGTGGTGCACACCTTTAATCCCAGTTTTCAGGAGGTAGAGCCAAGAGGATCTCTGTGGGATTGTGACCACCCTGCTCTACAAAGCTAGTTCCAAGACAGTCAGGGCTGTTAAAGAGAGAAACCCTGACTGGCAAAATTGAATGGCTATTCTGAGTATTATAAAAATCAGTCAAGAGTCAAGATATCAAGGTAAGTGACATTTCTCCACATATTCCTAACTAATTGTATACGTGGCACTTCTAGAATTTACTTCTTACATAAATTCAGGACCACTGTGAAGAAGGAATGACATTTTACAGGCAGTTTCTGACAACAGGAAAATACCTATAATGTACAGGTAAAGTTTTAATTCCAAATGGTTTTAGTAGACTCCCAATCGCTGTGCCGTGGGATGTCTTTCTGTATGCTGTGAATATGTGTTGCTCTCATTGGTTGATAAATAAAGCTGTTTGGCCAATGATGAGGCAGAATAAGGTGAAGCAGTACATTTGAACTGGAGAGAGGAGGAGAAAAGGAGGGTGGGGAAGACGCTGTGAGCCACCACCAGGAGAAGCGAGATGTGAAAGTAATGGTAAGCCATGAAGACACACGCCAATGTATAGGTCATTAGAAATGGGCTGAGTTAAGTTGTAAGAGCTAGCTAGCAAGAAGCCTGAGCCATTAGGCCATACAGTTTGTAAATAATATAAGCCTCTGTGTGTTTGCTTGGGACCAAGTGGCTGTGGGACACAAGTGGGAGATTCATCCTGGCTGTGGGGCCAGGCAGGACCAAAGAAACTTCCAGCTAAATGATGTTTTCAGGGTTAAATGTGTCTAACTCATAGGTTAAGGTAATACATCATCTATACTTACCTATAGTTCCCTTACTGTGGAGAGGAGCAGTTGGACTTCTGGGCTCTGCATCACTAACTGTGGGGCTTGTCCTCCCCCTGGGATAGGGGTTGTCTTCTTGTTCCTTCTCCTCTGTCTCAACACTGTTGGTGGTTGGAGTATTCAGGGAATTGTAAGCCTTCTCCCCATCAGAGCAAAGCAATGAGCTCTCATAATGAGCTCTCATAAATGAGCTCCTCTCCAAATATTTTTGGATAATTCTCAATGAGAAATTTGACGAGAGAAACCTGAGACAAAACAAGGCAAACACAAAGGGTCTCTGTCATTTTGCATGGTTGTAAATCGCATTTGATATATGAGCCTTGAGGCTAAAAGTATGTAGTTCAAAATTCAGAGAAAAGGTCAGCTTCTACAAAATATGGGGGGGGTCCTGTTAGAAATATGAAAGAAGATTTTTGAGGTCAGATAATAAAATGTGATCATCACAGTGCAATACTACATAAGAGGATGATTTCTAGTGCTCCCAATGTGATGGCCAGTATATACTGTTAACTTGAGTAACTTTTGTTCCATTTGTGACAGACATGGCTGAGCATGTCTCTAAGGATGCTTACAGAAAGGTACAGTTAAGAAGGGAAGACTAACCCTCAATGTGGGTTCCATCCTATTGAAAGTTCCTACTGGGTGACTAAAAATGAAGAGACAGGCAAAGCCAACTGAGCAAGAGCATTCATGTGTCTCTGATTGCTCAGTGCAGAGGCAATGTTAACGGCTCAACAAACAGGTTCATTATTATAAGTAACTTTGTAACTCTGTAGTCTTGGCTCCAGGTTTCAGCTTCAAAATATAAGTAACTTAGGTGCAATTCTGGGGGTTTGCTTGGGTCTGCTAGGACAGCTGAAGGCTAGAGCTGCAAAGAGACAGCTCAGCCCTGGAGGGTTCAGTATCCTGGACACCTCCAGCTGCATAGAACAGCTCTGCCCAGGAGATGTCCCAGACACCTCGAGCTGCTTAGGAGCCCAGGGCCAGGGTGCTACTTTCCTGTCTGTGATTGGTTGGTTCCACAGGTCAGTTGGCTAGGGACAGAGATGGCCCTGATCTGAGCCTGAGTTTCCTTCACTGGCCTTTCTTAGCTTTCTGACAGGAATTCCAAGGCCAGGATACATTTCTTTCACTCACTCTGAGTCTAGGGACCAAGAGTGTTTCTTTGGTACTGGTTTCAGAGTCAGGGCATGTTTCCTTAGTTCTGGGTTTGGGGATAAAGTGTTCATTTATCTGGCTCAGGTCCCAAACCCAGGCTGTGTTTCTTTCCCTGGTCCTGGGATCCAGGGCCAGAATGCTACTTTCCTGCTCTGTGATTGGTTAGTTTCATAGGTCAGTTGTCCAGGAGCAGAGATGACTCTGATCTGAGCCTAACTCTATTTCTTTCTGTCCTGATCTGATCCATCTTTCTCTAGTTCTGGGCTCCAGGGTCAGGGTGGGTTTCTTTAGCCAGCCCCCTTTCCCTACAATTATATTGGGAAATATTTGATGTAAGGCCTATTTGCAGTGAAGTGGGTAATTGTGGATCTGAAATGACAGGTTGTTTGGAACCCTAGCTTTCTCTTCTGTTTGTTGATTCTACACAATATGAGGAAAGCTGTCCTGAGTCAGGTCTTCCTGTGATATACTTCTTACAGGACCAAGAGCAATTGTTCAATCAATAGTTAATCAGAAACTCAAATACTGAGAGTCCAAATAACCATTTGGTCTTTATACTAAATAAATTCTGGTATTTTGTTATCATATTTGAAATGTGCCTGCCATAGAAAAGTATCTCTAATTCAACCATAATCAGCAACAAGAGGCCAAGGATATATTTGATCACACTAACCATGTCTCAGTACAACATATCTGATAAAACAACCCATATTGCCTTTGTTTCACTGGGAAACCACCTTGAAAACAAGTAGAAATTCACACATTCCTCAGTAATGACATCAAGGGTTCAGTCTTGATTTTCTAACCCACACCTGCGTTTTCTTATCATTTCACAATGTTAGCTCTCAGTGGGTTAGTCTAACAATATTCCAAATCACAATCAACAAAGGACTGAGTCACTGAGCTCAAATACCCATTTAAATTCTACTTACTCAAAATCCACAAATGATTCTTCCTCTCCAGATGAGTGACAATCAAGAGTGCACTCATTTAAAAAACAAAAACAAAAACAAACAAACAAAAAAATAAACCCCAGAGTCTCGGAATAATCCTGTGTTCCTGTCTCATTGTGAAGACTTGTTTACTCTAGGCATAAAACATATGTCTCATTACCTTTTTGGTGATATCTGCCAATGTTGAGTTGCCAGAGCTAGGCAGGCATAGAATACACAGGGCTATGCAAATGGCTAAATTAGAAGATGTCATGCTGTTGAATCTAGAGTTTCTCTCAATTTTATATAATATCCCGAAAAGTGGTTTCAAAAGAATGATATTTGCTTGGGGTAGTTGCTCTAAAAGACTGAACACAGAGACAAGTTATTTAAAAACAATAAATTTTACTCATGAAATTGTAAATACGAAGAGAGGGAACAGAGTAATTGTATCTTATTCATGGTTCCTTGAGAGTAAAGTGAAAGTAGGAATGTGTCCTATAAATTATGCTTGCAATATCTCTCCAAGTCAGAAAAAAGGACAAATTTAATTGATATGTACGCACGCACGCACGCACGCACACACACGTTACATAAATGCTGAGATTAAAAGCATGGGCCAATGTGACTCCCCAAGTCATACTTATCCTTTCAAAATGTCTTCTGTGTTGTGAACAATTGAAACCTTTTGTTGTCAGTCAATATGTTTAGTAAATGATTCTGTGGTATAGGATCTAATGTGTCTAAGCAAACATTATTCCTCTTTTTGTTGGTGTTGCTCAGGAAATTAGTGAATCATTACCTCTTCACTGCAGCTACTTTCTTCTCTTCATACACTTGGTCGAGGACACCAAGCCATTCCTCATATAGTCTAGATGTCAGCACACTTCCTGGTATATTTCTTAGAAACTCCTGACATACATAGAAAAATATTTTGTGAAAAATATATATCACAGAAATTACTCAAAATACTTTCAACTGTAAAATTCAGCTTAGTTCCAACTTCATTCTTAGTTCCCAACCTATACCCTAGTTGGAGCCTAGTCTGACATGTAGACCCACTATGTTTTGTCCATCAAAACTAGAAACCTAAGAGCAGATTTTGGGTAGAGCACACTGGCACACACTTAAGAGATCAATACCTCATCTCAACTCTTATGTTCAAATGACAAACATATGCATTACAGTAATTTCTTCATGATCAAGGACTTTTTGCTTCTCACTCTAACGGCTCTGAAACAAGTGACCTAACTGTATGGACCCATGCACACATAAGCCAAGGCTGGGTGAGCCTGGACTTTCTTTCATGTGCTTCATTCTCCAAGAGAAAATGCTTGTAGTAACATTGTTGTAGAATATTGTTTTAAGGTGTGTTATTTTTGTTTATGTTGCATTTGTTTAACTCTGTGAAACTGTTACTGTGCCTGTCTAAAACACCTGATGGCCTAATAAAGAGCTGAATGGCCAGGAGGGAGACAGGAGAGAAAAATAGGTGGGGCTGGCAGGCAGAAAGAATACATAGGAGAAATCTGGGAAGGGGGAGATCAAGGAGCCAGAGGATGAGGCCTCCAGGGGCCTGCCACCCAGCTACATAGCAAGCCAGGGAGTAAGAATGAAAGTAAGATATACAGAAGTAAGAAAAGGAAAAGCCCAGAGGGGGAAAGGTAGATGGGATAATTTAAAGGTAAGAAAAGCTGGCAAGAAATAAGCCAAGCTAAGGCTGGACATTTATAATTAAGAATAAGCCTTATGTGTGGTTTGAGAACTGAGTGCCCCCTCCTCCCAAAAAGAGCAAAACAACAACATAACATCCTTCCTCTAAGTGGCAGAGGAAATGGAATGTATGTCTTTGTATAGTGACTGTCAAATAAATATCTCAAAACTGAGCAACAATATGGTTGCTTAAACAATATTCCTGAACAAAAATATCATCCTCAGTAGCACTAACTTGGGATGGGGAAATCTCATGAAGCCAGACTTCTAGATATAGAACTACAGACACATAAATACTACTGAGAGTGGAAAAATAAGTCTTCCTCAAAGATGAACCCCCTAATTGGTAATCCAATACCAATTGGTGGCTAAGAAATAGTGCATATACTGCTACCCATTAGTGGACTCATCAGGTTGTTTTAACATTTTTATGGATGTATATGTATATATGTATGTAATAACAAAAATTAAAAAAAATGGACCCTGTATTTGAGAGGAAGTGGGAAGTTGATGGGAAACAAGAGGACTTAGAGCAAGCAAAGGGAAGGAATGAAATTATGTGATTTAAGTTGAATTTTAATAGTAACATAAAAGTATCATTTTATGGGGCTGAAGAAATGGCTCAGTGATTAAGAATGCCAGCTTCAAAGCCATGAGGACCTGCATTTGGATCTCAACATTGCATGAGAGGGAGACAGGAAAATCATGGGATCTTGCTGGCTATGTGTAGCCAAAGTGTATGTGGAGGAGATGCAAGCTCTACTAAGGAAGAAAAACTCGCCTCTCAGAAAAAAACTTAAGGAGTGACAGAGAATGATGAAAACTGGTAACAAAACACATCTGACTAGGCATGTACACAGGTGACACTCATGTGTCTGTATAAAATGACCCTCCATACCCTATTATTATTTTGAAACCTGTTTTGCATGAGGAACAGAGGAATCAAATAAAAGATACTTAGTCACATTACCCTTCACTGTGACAGGTTTATGCTTGAACCCTTCTGTTGTGAGCATCAGAGGAACCTTTGGCTTATCAGACTTCTATCAGTCCTGTCTACTGTCCTTCAAGAGTACACATGATGCAGGAAACTACTCACACCGACTGGGAGGAATCCTGAGTGTAGAGGATGTGAGGACTCGCCCTACCTTTAAGATAGATGCCACAACAGGGACACTTTCGTTGTTCAAGTTCACTTCTGTCCCGGAATCCAGCCTTTCTTTTAGGGATAGGAATGCTCTTATATCACCAGATGTTCTGAAGATGCCTTCAGTGATTGGCCCTCTTATACTAATAAAGGATAGTATGTCCTGAGAAAAGAAAGAGAAACACCTGTCACTCCACTGGCAGCACAGAGCAGGTGTCCCTTCTTCTTGAGAACCAGGCTAATGGTGTGCGCAGGTGCAATGCCAGAGCTGGCGTGGATGACGAGGATCTTGACCTGGTTTTGGTGCTTCTATCTCCTGTTGTACCAATCCTACCCTAATGTTAACCCTGAGACCTCAGGCAATGTTTATTTGTAATCAGATTTTCCACTACAGTAAAGTGATTTAATCCAACTTTTCCAATACACGGTTTATAGTGAACAGCCCTCTCTTACCTTCCTATTCTTAAGCCAATGATTTGATGCACACTTGTTTCTCCACTTGATGATAGACTCGAAGGGGGGATATTTAGGAGAAGCAGGATTTTGTCCTCAGGGCAGCCAGAGAAGAACCATATGAGACCTACCAGAATTGCTGTGGGTAGATTGCCATCCTCACAAATGGCAGTCAGATCTTTTCCGAAGAGTTTTCCTGTCTTCACAACTGGCGGGGCTGAACACACTTGGTCCTCGTGGGGCACAGAGCCCTTGTGGAACAACCAGGATCTGAAAGGCCGTCTTCTCTTAACTGTTGGCTCCTCTGTATCTAAAGAGTAGATGAGATCATTACACGGAGTAGTTTCATTTATGTAACCTTTGTCGCAGATTCCCAGTTTATAATGTACCTGGTGTAACACATACAAAGAGGTTATCAATTTCTGATATAAAATTCCCCACATTCTTAAGTTGGTTACTCATCCTGTCTGTGTGTGTTTGTGTGTGTGTGTGTGTGTGTGTGTGTGTGTGTGTGTGTGTGTGTGTATTCTTCTTCTCTATACTCTACACTGTTGTTAACCTCAGAGGCTTGATCTGAGTGTTCTTCGGTGGGAATTCTCACAACACAATGCTGTCTAGCCCCCATTACATCATGAGGTACTTGACAGCCAGTTGAACAAGCTTCCTGAGTTATACACCATCAGAGGCCTCAGCGGTCATTTCCTTTCTCACAGCCTCCCTCACTGGTATTCAGATCAAGCTGTGTTCTTGTCCTCCAGTGTCATAGTGTCCCATTCTTAGCTGTCTTGCTGAGCTTTTTGAAGAACCACTGTCAGATTTCTTTCCTCAGCAGCAGATGCCCTCATGAGAAAGTGTGCATGACTACGTTTGTCAGGCAGACTCTGGGCCCATGCCCCCATGTGTTAGTTCAAAGCTGAGATCAAAGTCTCTTTTTCTCTTCTAAGATTGCTTTTAGAATATTGGACCATAGTGAAATCTTAAAAAAGTTACTACAAACACATTAACAGTAAACAAAAGAGTCACAGAACAAAACACAAAATAAACAGTCTTTCTCAGCATACAATATACTGGTTGGCTTTCCAATACCAAATAGTCAGGCCTTAAAACACAAGTAATATCATTCAGATTGAGTAAGATGTGTGAGTGAGTGAGTGAGTGAGTGAGTGAGTGAGTGAGTGAGTGAGTGAGCATGTATGTGTGTGTGTGTGTATGTTCATGTGCATATGTACTTATACATGTTTATATGTAATAATTTTTTAAAAGACAAAAATTTGAAAGCAATCAAAGTGGTTCATGGGAGATTTTGGAGAAAGGAGAGGAAAGGGGAAAATAATGAAAGTATAATATAATTTGAAAAAGTATTTAAATAAATTCAAAGGCCCCAGTATACAAATATTAGGTCCACTCAGATCCAAAGACACACATAAAACACAGTTGTTTTGTGAACTGAAATGAGATTAGAGACTGGGCTCCAATCCTAAGGCCATTTCTACCCAAGTCCAGAACAGATGATCTCCCCTTCCGTACATGTAACTTTTCTGTATAACTTTCATTACAGGTTTGTCTAAGTGTAGTGATTAGGACATTTTTTGCTCTGATCATGAAACCACATGATGGGGAACATATGAGGATCCAGGTCTTAGAAATCATATTCTAATGAGATCAAAGGTGTTTGATTATGTGTATTAAATGGTTATGTGTAGGCAGCATCTTGGCATACTTATGGTGACAATCTGCCTGGAAGAATGAAATGTCCTCCCTGTAGACAAGCTGAGTCTTGCAGCACTTAGAATTCTCTCAAGTCTGGCCTGGGGAATGTTGTTTGGTTTTTGATTTTGTTCCTTATTGTGCCCCTTTCCAAACATGAAATGACACTATGCATTGATATTGTATGCAGAACAGAAACTGGAATTGAGAAAGGCCACTTGAAGGAAGGTCAGGGACTCACTGCTCTGCTTCTGGCTTCCTGCTGGGTCTCTGGGCTTTAGGATGAATCGCCCCTGTAGATCTGGTTGTTCCACATACAGCCCAGGCAGGGCAGGAAAAGCTGTGCACTTCCTTGATTTCCGTCGTCGTTGACTGACGTTACTTTGAATGTTTCTCATGATGATGTCATAGGGATGCTCATGCTCTATGAGAAGAAAATAGGAATGTGAGTTGAAACTGAGGGTCATGAATGTGAGCAAACCTGCCGATGTGCTTTAGCATGCACTGTTATATTGGATTTCTCCTTGTGCTTCTCGACCAAGTAGACTGTACACGCTGAGCGTCAGGAGCCTCCCTGGGATGCTCTGATGAGGTAAGGATGTGTAAGCTGAGAACTCTGAAAACAGAAAACTTTCCACTTGTCACTTTGTTTGAAGAACATAGGCCCATCAGCGCACTGTGTAGGGGATTTTGCTGTGCTCCCTGTGACAGTTTTAAGGCCTGCTGGTTTCTGCCTTGAAAACACAGAAGCCTCCTGCACACAGCAGTTGTTTACGGCTCGAGGGGGCACGAACCTGGGATATGGAGCCTTAACATGAGGTGGATTAAAGTCTCATGAAGCAGCCAACTTTATTGAGAGCATCAGACAATTGGTACTCTGAGGGTGAAGAAGAGTCTCCTGAGCCAAGTGCACAATCACAAGGACAAGCTGCCTGTGGCAAAAATACTTTCCATGGAGGCTGCTGAGTAACAGCAGCTGAAGTGAACTCACTCCTATCTGCTACACCTGGGAAGAGCACAAAATCACAAAACATTTCCGTGTTTTTGATGAAACAGAAGTCACAAGACCATTGTCTTGGTCTTGTGGAGTTTTCTCACAAGCACTCAGAATTTCCCTCTCACGACTCCATTCTTGGAATGTGTTCTGACAGTGACTGTGGGCTAGATCTACATCCACAAAATTGGAATTAATGTAGAGATGTTTTCTTTGCTCTCCCACGTTTTACATTTTTTTTCTCTAAAGGAACCTTAAAGAGTCTGTGCTGTGGTGTGGATATGATTTTCTGGGAAGATGGAACCTTGCTCTTGTCCATTTCTGATGAATCACCAACACAATTAAGCTTTTGCTTTGCCTTTCCTTCTGACACAGATACAATGTCAGTGCTACAATCAGATCAAGAGTTACAGTAACATTTAAATTAGTAGACTCTAGAAGCTTCCAAGGGATCAATAAGGAACAATCTAGTATGAGTATACTTACTTGAGTATTGCCTGTGGGTTGAAATACACATTCAAAATGAATGCTGAGAAATCAACAAGACTGTTCAGTTCTTGGGATTTCTGAAACATCCATGATGTACAAAGCTCTTCCAAACCTTAGAATTAAAATATTACCAAGTTGACACCTTTCAGTAATTAAATATATTTTGTAATAAGCCCCCACATTTGTCTTATCATTGACTGAGAGCTGTAATTGTATCCACTTTATAAAAAGCAAAAGGACCAGACATTTTTGGCACATGTCTGTATTCCCAGCACTCATTTGATTGTGACAGTGAGGGTCAGGAGTCCCTTACCTGCCTGGGCTCCATATCAATACCCTGTGCCTTAAAGAAAAAAATATCAAATATGTGGGTGGATTATTCCCCCCATATTGCCCAGTGTACTAAAACCCAGAAAATAAATATTTAAAAAAAATAGTCTGATTTCTGTACTTTGAGTAACCAAGAATATCCCCAGAGATTGTTTTCAGGATATATGAGAAAAGTTTGAACAACAAGGCAATGTTCTCTCATCTCCAACAGACATCCTCACTGATACTTGTCTGAGGATCACTACATGTCTTAGAACATCACCTTTTCAGTATCTTTTGAAGGTCAGCCTCAGGAGCAGACTTGGTAATCTCAGATTTTTAATTCTTATCCAAATGCTTCAGATAATTCTTTTATTACTATTACCTATGTGTCAATAATCTTATGAAAAATTCCAGAAAAATGCAATATAAGGAATAGCAGATGATTCAGTCAGGAAGGCTCCCAAAGTCTGAACAGAGTATCTGTCATTCAATGAGGTCATAGAGAGATGTGAACTGACTATATTTACATGGATTCAGAGAAATGGCTAGATTTCACATTTTCATTCCAAAACACAAGCTGTATAGTTTGGAGTAAACAGAATATTCTTTAAAGTTTTTAAATTTCAGTTTTAGTTACGTGTGTGTTTTTTTCTCACATGTATATCTGTGCACCATGTTGTACCTGGTACCTGAGCAGGTCAGAAGAGGGAATCATATCCCCTGAAACTCGAGTTTTGGATGGTTGTGGGTGTTGTGGATCAAAACCAGGCCTTTTGCAAGAACAAGTTAAAAAGTGCTCTTAATCACTGAGACATGTCTCTAGCCCCTAGCATTGTCTTTAATCTTCAATGAATGAAAATTAAAAATTTTTTTATTTAGAATCAAGAAATCCAAAGTCTTGTTTTGTTTGTCTTTTTAGGAAAATTCTGTTTCTCAGGTGGAAATGCACAGGAAACTTCCAGGGTTTTTTTTTTTTTTCACCAGACCATAGACTGTTGCATAAAGAGATAGTATCATGTGACTAGGTTCTATTAAATAGTTGGTAATTGTGAATTAAATGAATGAAATAATGTTTAAGTTATTTTCTTTTAATGTTGATTTAACTTCAAGAATGAATGACGGAAACATTGAGAATTCAGGGTGAAAACATTGCCTTGGTCAGCCCTCTTTTCCCTGTTACTTACCTTGGAGTAGGCTTGGGGCTTCTTGGAAGCCACGACAGAACCACAGTTGGTAATCTTGAGCACTCTGGGGGGGAGGGGTAAAAAGAACCAACCATCACAGATAATCTTTCACAGTGGATTCTTTAAGAATACCTTTCCTCACCATTACCAGCTCTCCAGAAGGAAAATTTTTAGGATCAGTATTAATGATGTGTTTTTTGACTACAGGTTTGAGTCATCTGCCATGATTTCAGGAGAAAACCCTTGGGTACTTGGCTTGCCTTTCTCATGGAGCCTAGATCTATTGATCCACAATAGAATGTGAATGGCCATGGAATAAAAAATTACATTCACCCATCAACACTTACCAAGAAAAAGTTTATTTCAAGATCTGTTACATCTGTTTGTCCACATGTGTGTGGAATATTGAACTTTGACATGAAATGCCCACACAACCTATTACCCAGAGAGCCACACACCCTCAGTGCCTATGATTTCTTGAGCAAAGTATCCTTTGAAAGATGTGGTAAGGTCAGCAAGACTGGGCAAAATAGACAAAAAACAGAGAGGTTTTTAGGATGCCTAGGAGTGAAAACAACTTTTGGCTTTCATTCAGAGATGTCCAATCTGTGGAGAGGAAGGACTTGTGTCTAACCTAGAAAATCGGCCAGATGCTGAAACAAGCTCCACAACACAATTACTGTACACAGTGCTATGGATCCATTTGGAACAACCATCTAAATAGAGTATTCTGTTGAAATATTTAGCACCCTACTATAGTGGGTAAAGTAAAAATATGCTTTAACTGGAGGTATCATTAATTGGACTTTATTGTTGATTCCGGATTAAAAACAATTGCACTTTCCTGTAGAAGTCTTAATTATTAAAACGAGCAGACATACACACTCAAGCAGACAAACCCACCACTACCACTCCCCACAACACACCATGGGAGTGAGAGAAAGAGAGAGGGACATAGACTCAGGGAGAGACAGACATAGACACAGGGAGAGACAGAGACAGAGAGAACAACACAGAGAAATCATACAAACTCACAGGAGGTGATAGAGAGGGTCATCTACACATACAGAAAAACATATACACAAAGAGAAACATAAATACACAGAGACACATGTATTTCACACACTAAAAGACAAAGTTAAACACAGACATGTATGCAGAGAGAAAGAACAGAGATAGAAATAGACACATACACATAAATATTAAGAGAGAGAGAGGAGCCGGGTGGTGGTGGTGCACGCCTTTAATCCCAGCACTCGGGAGGCAGAGGCAGGCGGATCTCTGTGAGTTCGAGGCCAGCCTGGGCTACCAAGTGAGTTCCAGGAAAGGCGCAAAGCTACACAGAGAAACCCTGTCTCGAAAAACCAAAAGAGAGAGAGAGAGAGAGAGAGAGAGAGAGAGAGAGAGAGAGAGGAAAAAGAACACATCCAAACACAACATCTACACCTCCACACACAGAGAAGTGAAAGAAGAAGGAATGGGAGAAGAGAAGGAATTATATACTAAATATGAAGTACAATATAATCAAAAATAAAAAAGAAGAACATCATTCGTTCTATGATAGGCAGTTTTTAAATTTGATGTGTGCATATGACCAAATAATCTCAATTGTTTTTTATAATAGAAAATGTAAATTGCCCAGGGAAACTAAAAGTATAGCTCAAAACCATTGAGCTATGAGTTTCATTTCACATGAACCTTAGACAAATATTCAAGAAAAACGTCCCTCTAATTTATCATTATATCTTAGATGTTTCAGTTCCAAAGGAGATTGTAAAATATGATTTGTAAATTTATCATGATCAAGTGTCTTCCGTATATCTTTATATGCACATTTGCATATATGTAGATCTCAAAAAAAAAAAGCTCAAATTTAAGTCAAAGTAGCTTGAAAGTAACTTACAGGCATTCCTATCATAGGTAGCAACTTCTTGATAACATCATTCACCGTCTCCAAGTCTGTTGTTGTTACATATAAAGGCTATAAAAAGTGCAGAGAAAATGCTATAAAATAACTTAAAAGCACACAATTAGCTATTGTCTAATCATCACTTATAATCTATGGGCTATCATGACAACTCTAATGTAGAATAAATATCTTGTTTTCTTCCCTTTATATACCATCATGCTGGAGACTGTAAGTCTAACATATATACTTCAATTTAAGTGCGTGGGTACTGGGTATTCAAACATAGCAGGTAACCAGGTTTTATGATAAAGGGAGACTGTGGAGCCATTGGTGCTGGAACTCAGCGTTGTGAATTTTCTTTCCTTATTGGGGGTGGGGGTTAAAAAGAGGGCTGATGCTTTTCCTTCCACCCCAGCTCTGCCTCCATCATGTTACAGCTTTATTTTCCTGCACATCATGTGTGCACGTCTAGGAAAGTCAAGATAAGAACTGGCTGCATTTTTTCTGTCTTTTCAAAATACCAATATGGATGAGCACTTTCTCCATGTCAGGCTTTGCAAATAGATGATATTCAGTGTAGAAATCTGTTGAGGTCACAAATTCAGCTACACTGAACCTGACAGAAGAGAAAGTAGGAAGTAGCCTTGAATGCATCGGCACAGGAGACTGCTGTGGGATGTTAATGTATGTCCTGTGGGAGCCCTTCTTGGGTTCCTTGTGGTGTTACCCAGCAGGTTTGCATAGAGGATGATTAGGACCATGGGCCTGAGTGCAGGTGTCTGAGATGGTCTGCACTTGGCTGTGCTGGGGGATGGTCTGTATGTCAAGTTGCTCTGATTGGTCAATAAATAAAACCTGATTGGTCGTGGCTAGGCAGGAAGTATAGGCGGGACTAACAGAGAGGAGAAATAAAAGAACAGGAAGGCAGAGAGAGACGCTGCAGCCGCCGCCATGACCAGTAGCATGTGAAGACGCCAGCAAGCCACCAGCCACGTGGCAAGGTATAGACTTATGGAAATGGATTAATTTGAGCTGTAAGAGGAGTTAACGGGAAGCCTGCCACGGCCATACAGCTTGTAAGCAATATAAGTCTCTGTGTTTACTTGGTTGGGTCTGAGCGGCTGTGGGATTGGCGGGTGACAGAGATTTGTCCTGACTGTGGGCAAGGCAGGAAAACTCTAGCTACAGGAGACCACTTACTAAATATAACACCAGTCGCACAGACACTGAGAGTAACAATTAATAAATGGGACCTCCTGAAACTGAGGAGCTTTTGTAAGGCAAAGGACATGGTCAATAAGACAAAATGACAGCCTACAGAATGAGAAAACATCTTCACCAACCCCACATCTGATAGAGGGCTGATCTCCAAAATATATAAAGAACTCAAGAAACTAGACATCAAAATACCAAACAATCCAGTTAAAAAATGGGCTACAGAGCTAAACAGAGAATTTTCAAAAGAACAATCTCAAATGGCTCAAAGTCATTTAAGGAATTGCTCAACATCCTTAATCATCAGGAAAATGCAAATCAAAACAACTCTGAGATACCATTTTACACCTGTCAGAATGGCTAAGATCAAAAACACTGAAGACAGCTTATGTTGGAGAGGATGTAGAGCAAAGGGAACACTCCTCCACTGCTGGTGGGAGTGCAAACTTGTACAGCCTTTTGGAAATCAGTATGGTGACTTCTCAGAAAATTGGGAATCAATCTACTTCAAGACCCAATGATATAACTCTTGGGCATATACCCAAGGCAGACTCAACCATACTACAAGGACACTTGCTCAATTATGTTCATAGCAGCATTATTCATAATAGCCAGAACCTGGAAACAACCTAGTGTGGTATTGTGTTCCCCGAAATATTGTGCATGCTAATAAACTTATCTGGGGTCAGAGACAGAACAGCTATACTATTAAACATAAAGGATAAGCAGTGGTAGCACACACCTTTAATTCTAGCATTCCAGAGGCAGAAATCCATATGTTCAAAGATACAGTCAAGCATGGTAACTCATGCCTTTAATCCCAGGGAGTGATGGCAGAAAGCAGAAAGATATATAAGGCGTGAGGACCAGAAACAAGAAGCATTTGGCTGGTTAAGCTTTTAGGTTTTGAGCAGCACGGTTCAGCTGAGAGCCATTCGGATATGAGGACACAGAGGCTTCCAGTCTGAGGAAACAAGACCAGCTGAGAAGTTGGCCAGGTGAGGTTAGCTGTAGCTTGTTCTGTCTCTCTGATCTTCCAGTGTTCACTCAAATAACTGGCCTCAGTTTTGATTTTACTAATAAGAACTTTTAAGATTCATGCTACAGCCTAGATACCCCTCAACTGAAGAATGGATAAAGAAAATGTGGTACATACACACAATGGAGTATTACTCAGCTGTAAAAAACAATGACATCATAAAATTTGCAAGCAAATGGATGGAACTAGAAAATATCATCCTGAGTGAGGTAACCCACTCAGAAGGACAAATAAGGTATATACTCACTCAAATGTGGATACTAGATGTAAAGCAAAGAGTAACTAGGCTACAACCCACAGCTCCAGAGAAGCTAGGTAACAAGGAGGATCATAGAGGATCCCATGGATCACCTTGGGAAGGGAAAATGGATGAGATCTCCATGAGTAAACTGGGGGGGAGGTGGGGGGCAGTAGAGAGGAGGGGATGGGGACACAAGGGGACAGGATAGTTGAGCTGAGAGAGGGATGAAGTGGGAGAGCAATGAAAGAGATATTTTGATGGAGGGAGACATTATGGGGTTAGGAAAGTTCCCAGCAATCCACAAGGACAACCCCAGCCTAGACTACTAGCAATAGTGAAGAAGGTGCTTGAGCTGGCTTACTGCTGTAATCAGATTGGTGAATACCCTGTCATCATAGAGCCTTCATCCAGTAACTGATGGAAGCAGATGCAGAGATCCACAGCTAAGCAGCAGGCCAAACTCTGGGAGTCCAGTCGAAGAGAGGGAAGAGGGATTATATGAGCAAGGGGGTTCAAGATCATGATGGGTAAATCTACAGAGACAACTGAACCAAGCTCATAGGAACTCACGAACTTTAGACCAACAGCTGTGGAACCTGTATTGGACCAGATTAGGCCGTCTACATATGGGAGACAGTTGTGTAGCTTGATCTGTTTGAGGGGACCCTGGCAGTGGGATCAGGATCCATCCCTGGTGCATGAGCTGCCTTTTGGAGTCCACTAACTATGGTGGGATGCCTTGCTCAGCCTAGATGCAGGGGGAAGTGGATTGGTCCTGCCTCAACTAAATGTACCAGGCTTTACAGACACCCCATGGCATCCTTTACCCTTTTGGAGGAGGGGATGGGGGGATGGGGCAGTGGGGAGGAAGGCTGGAGAGGAACGGGGCAGGGAGGAAATGAGTGGGGGATCTATGGTTGGTATGTAAATGAATAAAAAATTTTCTTAAATTAAAAAAAAAACCTGTTGAGGTGATAGATCTAGAAGATTTTAGAAATGAAACCCCATCTTTCAAAACTCTTAAGAACAAACAATGTGCTCATAGTATTAGCTCTTTACTGTTTCTCATGTTTAGAATCTTCTCCAAAGATCTAGGAAGACTGTGTAGAAAATAGAATGAAACCATTTTGTTTAAAATTTGTTTATGATTATCTATGATTAGAATTATTTATGATTAGACAAAATATTTTAAAATAAATAAGGAATAGTAGAAACAACATGTAAGTCTCTATGTAAGCAATAAGGACTGGAAAAAATTTAATTGCAGTAGGAATACTTAGCTTGGAAATGGATGTTGTTGGAACTACCTGAGTCAATCTTCAGTCATATAACCAAAAGTTATTTCTTTTGTTTTAGCACTGTAGCTAGTGTAGATCAATCTTGCTTCATGTTGCTTTCTACATATCACATATGAAAGACATGTATGCATGGCATACACATATCCCTTTTTAACAAAATACTACCTAAATCTCAAACTCTCTCTCCCCTCCACCCTCTTTTTATGTCCCTAACTTCCATTGCTCTATAAACTGCATGTCTCTCCTAGTCATGAACTTGGGATGTCATTTTTGGTTTTATATTCACATACACTGTCACAGCTTGGGATGTCCTCGGTGAATATCGGGAGTTTAACATGCTTCCTGTAGCCCTTTGTGGCTTCATTAATGGACCTGTTCAAATGCATTAAAACACACAATACAGTAATGAATTTGTTAATATCTTATTTTGCACTAGTCACTATCAATATTTTATCAATATCATGTTGGTTTTAAATAAAAGACTATCAGTTCAGCAATATGCATTATAGATTAGGGAATGTTCAAAAATATTTCAGCAACAAAGACATATTTAGGTAATTGCAGAGACCCACAGAGGTTTCTTATTAGCAACTTATGCAGTGTCTGAGAATCTGAGCTTGCTTTACCCAGCAGGGCTGCATAAGGGGTATTTGACCATGGGTATGATTACCAGGTATTTGGAAGGGTCTACAATTGGCTGTGTGGTGTGCGTTGATCTAGACAGGAGGAAGTCTTTTGCCCCGCCCCCTGGTATTGTTATAAAAAAACCCTTTGAAGAGGCAGAGGGACTGGGTGGGTTTGATCCAGGTCCTCCTGAAGCTATCCTGTGTTTCTGTCTTTCTCCTCTTCGTTTTCTTTCTATCTAAAAGTTTCTTATCCCTCTCTCCTCCTCATAGGAACGCTTTAAAAGGTGGGAGCTGGCCTCACACAGATTGGCACCAGAACTAGGGACTTGGGTGCAGAGGAAGTAAGTGGGGGAGAAAGAACCACAGAAGCAGCTGGACATGTCTGGTTTTGTATTAAGTTTAAGGTGGTGGTATTTTATTCTTTGAGAGCAAAAACTATATAGAAAAGTTAGGCTGCAGCAAGTATCTCTCTGTCTAGGTTTCTCTCTCTCTCTCTCTCTCTCTCTCTCTCTCTCTCTCTCTCTCAATTTCTATCTATTAAATTAATAAAAAAAAGTGTAGGGTTTGGGTATAGGAATATTGCATAGAAAGAAATTTAAGAGTAGAATTTTCATAGTGCCGGACCTGAAAACAGCGTCCAGGAACAAGCAGCCACTGTGGACTTAGCAGTCTGAGGAAGAAAAGCTGCTATAGGGCAGGGAATCAGTAGGCAGATGTTTGTATAGTCGTTTGTAGAGAGTTTGAAAACTAGGGAGTTAAGGTAGAACAGCACAAGTACAGAGGTTCTTAGAGTTCGTAGAGGAACTCTGTTCTTGGTTTTCCAACTATGGGACTCTGGATGCAGACTCCTGGGGGAGAATAAGAGTTGAAATGCAAAAACATTAGGAGGAACCTGGGCCGGAAAAAATTCCAGTGGAAGCTTTTAGTCTGTGGGCATCAATTCAGGACAGTTTAGATCTAAGTCCTGAGCAGCAGGGGGGGAATTTTCCTGAGGCAGATACAGGCAGAACAAAACCCTCTGCTCTGCCTGAGCTGCCTGTCGATGAGAATGCTTTTACAACATCACTCAATCAGGGTCAGTTCCCTCTTGGCCATGAAGCCCAGTTTAAGGATTGGGATTAGACAAGGGAGGAACTAAAGTGCTTGGAAAACTTCATAATTTCTTTTTCTCAAAAACTGGAAGCTCTTCAGGTCTCTCCTTCTCAGAAGGGAACTTCTGGGGGGGGGTGTTGTCTATCAGAATGGCAAAGTCACCCATAATATTAATGAACCATGGTTTGGTGAATCTAAGGGAGTCTTTAGGTTTGATGCAGTTGCATCAGGAATTTATTGATTTATTTGATGCCTTTGCATCAAGACTTTATTGATTTAAAAAGGGCTTGGCACAGGTAAGGCTGTTATAAACATCTTGACCCATACAAAAAGGATATTCCATCTTGGTCATCCTCCACTCCTTTACAGGGGTGGCGGGGGCAGCCATAGGGATTGCTGTGGTTATTCCAACTACTTGCAGCTCTTAGTAGGGACCTAAGTCAGAGCTGAGTTAAGCTCTGTACTTCCCCCTGCCAAAGGCTGGTAGTCAGAGACGGGTAAAGTTCTTCTTGCTAGCTGCTAACGGATGACAGAGTATGCTTGATGGAAAGTATATCTCCATGATGGGTAAAGATTAGTAAAGAAGGACAACCTAAGGCAGGCACAGTCCATCTGAGGGGTCTGAGGGGCCCTTTAATGTATTAAAAAGCAGGAGCAATAGACAACCACAGAGGTTTCCTAGTAAGAACTTACTCAGGGTCCAAGAATTTGTACTTGCTTTACCCAGCAGGGCTACGTAAGGGGATGATTTGACCACAGGCGTGGTAACCAGGTGTTTGGAAGGGTCTACACTTGGCTGGGTGGTGTGCTTTGATCTAGCAAAGAGGAGGTCTTTTGCCCTGCCCCTTGACATCATTATAAAAATCCCTTTTGAAGAGGCAGAAGGGGCTGGTGGGTTTTGATCTAGATCCTCCTGAAAATATCCTGTGTTTCTGTCTTTCTCCTCTTCACTATCTTTCTATCTAATATTTTCTTATCCATCTCTCCTCCTAATAGGAACCCTTTAAAAGGTGGGAGCTGGCCTCCCATAGGTAATAGCACATTGCCCTAAGATGTGATTGTGGAAGCATATCGAATCCTCAATTGTTTTGTGTGACAGGGAAGGGCAGGAACCTGCTTGATTTCAAAGTAGGAAGCAGTGGATGGTTTGAGTGTGGATGGTAGAGTAACCTGTATTGGTGGGAGTTTAAAATAAGTCTGGGAGTAGTTTACCCCAATATATAGATTAAAGAGGAGACGATGAAGAGCATGGCAAGCAGGACTTCCTCAAAATTAAACAAAATATGCATTATTAACAGGAGAGAATGAAACAGTAGTCAGGGATCATCTAATCAACACCACATTTGGAGACAATCTATCAGATTATATATATATATATATATATATATATATATATATATATATAATCAGACTACCATTCCTATATTCCTATACCACCAAGGAATTAAAATACAAATACTAGTAAAATACCTTTGGAGATAAAAATACCACCAATCTTTCTGTTCCATGGAACTGTAATACAAAAAGTGAAAAACAATTAGACTCTTGAAACACTTATGCAAAGATTTTTAAGACTATTCCTCATAAAAATATTATAAGCCAGTTGTCATCAATGAGAGTGCAGGTGTAGGTGGCCTTCTCCACCTGGGATTCTGATTGACCTGTTATTTCACCGGAAATCTTTCATGATAAGAAGTTCACTATAGTGTGGAGGCTGGCCGTGCATTTCACTATTTTTATTTCCCCTTGCCAACATCCCTGTGCCATGTATTGTTTTTCCATTCATAAGTTTAATATGTGAGTTGTTTCTACATTCTGAATATAATGAATGATCCGTGCTGTGAAGAAGATTTTTGTGCAGACTTTTCTTCTCCCTTTTTCAATGGTTCTACATCCATGTTTGGAGCTGCAGAGTCACATGGAAATTCTATGTAACTTCCTGTGGAACTATTGACTGATTTTTGCCCAAAGACCAACACATTTCATGTTTCTACAATTACCTGCTCATCCACTTTATATTCTGCCTGCAACCAGTTTCATCAGAAGGGTGGACTGTGCCTGTGATTCCCACCCTTCACATGTACATAGACTGTTGTCTACATAATCATCTAATGTCTCCAGTTACAAAAGTGACACAGCAGGAACTTTAAGACACTTAGTGATGTGCTGGCTGAAGACACTGATACACATTCAACTGAATGTGAACTAGTGTAAATATGACTTCCAAATTTCACTCCTTCATAAAAAGAAAAGTTTAATGGAAATGTTGTCATGAAACTCTTCATAAATCCCTAAATACAGTACTTCCTCTCATATTCAATGTGGGAGAAACACTAAGCATTAACTATAGATAATCTTCAGGAACATTAACAAGGGAAAAGAGTGTATTTAGAGAATGACACAAAGATGATCTTCTTCCTCAAAGATTTCTGTGGAAATGTTTTTCTCAGGTAAAGAGCAAACTTACAGAACCAGAAATTTTATAAAATCTGCAAGTGTTTATGTTAGTTGAGTAAATTCTGGAATGAGGCTGGAAGTTTGGACAGAGGAATGAGGAGAGTCCAAATTGGGGGGTTGTATATGATGAACTCTTCATGTGGAAAAGATGAATGCTGCTGTATGCTTTCCCACAGCAGGTATGTGCTACACTATCCCTGTGATTCCAATGAATGCACTCAAGGTATTCTTGGTACACCATGATGAGATCATCTCATGAAAGATAAGAATGTGAATTCGACATTTACCTGCACTCCACAAAATAACTCTGACTCTGATGGTCTAAGGACACTGGTCCTCATGTGTTGACTATAGACACCAATGATACTCCACTACACAAACACTCAAGACCCTGAGCTTTTAATGAGTAACTAGGTTCATCTGTACAGTTAAATACTAGATTTTTTTTTTTTAGGAAATTAACTTGGGAGTGTAGGAGGTAATTTTCAAATTTATACTACACAATACCATTGGAGTGAGATCAAATTGTATACTTTCAAAACCCAGAGAAAAACCAGATCAGTTGGGGAAGAAGAATGTGGGGAATGGAGTAAAGCATTGTTCTGTCCATATCCTTCAAAGAACAGGATGACCTCATTTCTACCCCAAGGATCTTGTGGAGTCCTGATGAACATCACAGGTGAAAATTTAAGGAGTTTAGTTCCATGAAGAAATGTGTGTGGTGGAAAGTACAAATGAGGGTCATCATGGAAGGAAAAAACTTGAGTTGGCAGCCTGTATACAATTAGACTAACATGGTTTCTTAATCAGTAAACATGCTGGTTCATTGATTTGATTTCTTCCCTGTGAATTAGACAGCATTAAGTTGACCCACAATTTCCACAGCCAGCCTCTTGTGAACAGAAGTCCAAGCTGTAGGTCTTACCGAAATGAAGCCACAAAATTTCCCATGGGCCAGGACAAGAGAATCGACTTGCAAGCAGATCTGTTGTCTGTCCCGACTACATCCACATAGTCACCCATCCACAGATAACTCAGTGGGATGACATATTTCATCTTAAAGTGTCCCTTACACCTAGAGAGAGAATCAAGACATCTGTTAGTTTGCTTTTCATTGCAGTGGGAATTACTTGTGGCAAGACCTAGTTCTTCCTGCTCCAGAGCAGAGGAGGACTCATCCATTTCTATCACGCAGGTAGGGCTCATGCCATGGTAGGTAGATGCGCCTCAGCAAAGTCTGTGCTGAAGGAAGTTATGAGGCTCACACTTTTCGATGGCCAAGAATAGCCATAGTCTGGTCTTTTTTCTGATAGTTGAGTGTTTAGAATGACCATACTGTGTATTTTAAAGATGTGGCATTTTTAGAAAACCCTGTGCTTCAATATTTCTCCCCTCTATTTAGTTAACTGTTAAACTTTTCTTCTTGTTTACTTCCATAACTTCAATACCAAGAAAATTAGTTAAGTGTTTTATGTTTTACTTAAATAAATAATTACATTTAATGACCTTTTCCAAATAAATAATATAGAAATATTGCCTAACTTAATAAAATTCATATTCTGTTTTCCCTCTCCCTGTCATAGCAAGTCATGTGAGCAATTGCTGAGGACAGTCTGAGCTCAGTACAATTGTTCCTTTAATAAACCCACTATGTGCTTCTCATACAACTAACCACAAAGAGAATTCTGTTCTCCAATAACCTAGTCAGATGATTACAAATATGTCTTCCTACCAAGCCTTCTGATGCTATCAAAAGTGTTCTTGAGAAACAATTGTCTTAGGAGCATTAATTTTCCTTCTTTCTTTATTCTTTTTATATGGAGCTTGTTCTTTGATAATTTCACATGCGTATTCAATGTGTTCTGATTATTTTCTATTACTCTAACTTCTTTCCCTTCTATCTCTTGACCACTCTCCTTCCCACATGCACACTTTTTTTGTATTTTTTTAAATAGTTGACTGTGTTTTACCTGGGGCATTTTTTGCATGAACCTGGGCATGGATCTCTCCATTGGAGACTAGTGAGCTAATAGTTGAGCTACATAATTGAAGATGATTCTCTCTCTCTCTCTCTCTCTCTCTCTCTCTCTCTCTCTCTCTCTCTCTCTCTCTCTCTCTCTCAGAGGACACTATGTCAAAAGTATAACCTCTGGTTCAAAAATCCTACATGTAAATCTTCTCAAATCCAAAACATCTGAAGACTAACATGATACTCCCATGAAAGAAGGCCCACCCCATATAATGGAACATGCTCTAGTTAAAATGCAAGCGTAGCATGTAACATTCATTTCAGGATTCATATACATACATATGTCTCAAATATATGAAACATCTGTATTTCCATTTACTTTTCACCCTCAAGACATCTAATTGCATATATATTAATACACAATTATTACATATACACACATACATATATATAATATGAAATGCTTAAACTAGAAACCTCTAATTCTAATATTTGTGTTAAGAGATAATCTGCCTTGAAAATGTAAATTATGAAAATCATCTCATAAGCTTGATAATCCTCTTTCCTTAATATAAACGACAATCTCAAAATAGTTTTAATTACCATTGTAACACAATAGAAGGGGAACAAAGACTTTGTCTTTTAGGAAAGTCAACCATTTTACTTTCATTTATTCTCAAAAAACACAGTGAATTTCACTTACATTCACAAATTACACTCATATGGGAAGTTATCGGTATGTTTTATTGATTTCAAAAGAATTTATTACTGTCTTTTCAGATTAAAATATGAGGATTTCCAACCATGGCATGAAGGGGTGCTGAGGAGAAATGACAAGGAAGATGGACAGGTTGGTGGACAGCCAGGTCATTCAATCCTTTCATTCTTGCCGCTGTCGGACACTGACTGACCATCAGTGTCTAGACTGGGAACTTTGGGGGACTGTTCAGGGTTGAAAGGAAATGGACCCAATTGGTTGTGTCCAGAATGCAGAGCAGAACTCTCTCCTGCACCTTTCCTTCTCCTCACCATTTGTGAAGTAGATTTTCAGCAATATTAATCACTGGAGACTAGAAAGTTTACCCCCAAAACTGAGTGAACTGTTCTATTGATGCCTGTCCTCCAGTCTACTTATGTCTTTATGAGAACACACCCTTAAAATATTTACTTGATAAGACCAGTACCTATTTCATACCTTTGAGAGTAATATGAAGGCTACAATCCTCTGGAGAGGTGATCCCAGAAAATACCTCCACAGTTCTATGTGACAATATCACCATGTATAAAGCTTCAATCACAGCAGTTTCCTATGTCATCCACATGATCACCATGCTGGACCTAGTTGATATCTGCAGTTTCCCCTGATTGGTTTAGGGACAGTAGCTGCTTCTCATCTCTTCACACTGCTTTGGAAGTTATGAGATCACAGAGGTTCACATGTGTGGCCCCATATGAGCAACCATCATAATCAGGGATTTCCCCTCTTGCTTCTACAATCTATCTGTAAACACCAAGCAAGAGGGCCCCTGATTATCATGTTTTTAATATTTTACTTTGAGAAGATGTCTCCACAAGATCCACAAATTTGCGATGCTCATAAATCAGCTTCCAACATGCTGGAATTGCTGGCATATGCAACCACACCTGCCTCCTTTTCAAGTTTGTTGCTATTCTTTCCCCAGGATCAAGCAGCAAAACAATTGGTTACCCGATAGCATATAGACAGCCCTGAAAACATATATACAAGTGTCTAATATATGTATAGCTAAAAATACATATGTATTGTATATATACATACATATATTTTAATATATATATATATACATATATATAACAACAATTAATAAAAAAAGAAGCCATGATTTTCAAAGAGAGCAAGAGGGGGAATATGGGAGGACTTGTCAAGTGGAAAGGGAAAGGGGAAGTAATAATGAAGTATTTATAATCTCAGAAAATAAAAGAAATAAATAAGACTTTTGTGGTTTTGAACAGTAAGGCCTAATCAAAGTGTAGCCTCTCATAGTAAGGAAGGCACAATGCACATACTCACAGGTTATTAGATACAATCAAAACATCACTGAACAAGGAGAGATGTTGTTTCTTCCTTCTCCAGCCTCTTCTGAGTTCCACGGGGCCTTGGCACAGCAAGGTTCGATGTATCCCTCCCATGGCTTTCTCCTCAAGGATTTCCATGTAGGAAAAAAAAAAAGGCTTCTCCTGGTCCAGGTCTCCAACTAACAGAACAGGTATTCAGTGGTTGTTAATTGATACCTAATTTCAAAGGGTGAATGATATTAAAACACAGGCTCAGTTCTCCAACAGGACTCTGTTAATTTAACAACAGTTTTAAAATGCAACAGAAAAGAAGAGGGTGCTTAGGAAAGGAAGCAATGGGAACAGACTGCAGGAGGGGGCTCTTCCAGAGGGTATCAACTTAGGGGCCTGGGAACAGTTTGAACAAGGGTAGCTGGTAGGGTCTAGAGAAGTGGTTCCCCACCTTTCTAATGATGCATCCCTTCAGTACAGTTCTTCATGTTGTGGGGACACCCAACTATACAATTATTTCATTGCTACTTTGTCACTGTAATTTTGCTACTGTTATGAATCCCAATGTGAATATCTGATATGCAGAATATCTGCTAAGGGACCCCCAAAGGGGTCGCTACCCACAGGTTGAGAACCACTAGTCTAGAGTGAGAAAAGGGCTGAGTGATGTAATTCCATCTCATTTTAAATCATTTTAAAAATTGAACACTAAAAAAATCAATTTTTTAAAAAAGAATTTGGATTTACCAACATTATTCATGATTTATAAATAAAGTAGTAACACATTGCAAGGCATCCTGTTGAAGAGAGGAAATATTCACACGCTAGAGGGATTCACAAGAAAGGAGAGATCAATGGCTAACATTAAATGAAGGCCGAAGTAGGTGACTCCTGAAAAATGGCCATTGGAGTAGCAACTTGGATGTCATTGCCAACCCTAACTGCAATAATATGTGTGCAATAATAGGAGGAATTCTTGTGCAAAACCTTGTGAACTGCAGATTTATCCCCAAAGACTCTCAATCCTAATTCTTTTAACCTATCAAAGGTCCATGTGATAAAAGCAGCATGCAGACAACGTTAACACTGTGAAACTTAGAGTCTAACAGATGCAAGAATCACAGGAGTCTTTATAGACAAATGTGCCTTAGCGAGACAGTCAGAAAGCTGCACGCACAGGTAAGTCAGGTAGCTTTGGAGACTATGGAGGAGAGGTGCATGCTTAGAAGAAGTAAAGCCTAGAGGCACAAAGGATTGTGACTGAAACAACCTGGAAGATGCTGTGTAAATCTCATAGTTCATTATAAAGTATACCTTGGATACATAATAATCATAGAAAGATCATGCAAAACTAGAATGCCCATGTCTTTAAAATGATTTAATTTTGGTGAGAGTAATAAATTGTACCTTCTGCAAACTGTGTGTTTTCACTGATAGATGTAATTATTCAGTACTAATTAACATAGCAAAACTCTACCAAATTGTAAAGTTCTTTATAAAGATTTTCTGCTGTGTAATTCTGTTTTAAAATGACTGATATGTTGGAGTGTGGTAAAGAAAACAAATAAGAAAGTAATCTATGTATTGAAATGCCATAATTAACCCATTCCTTTGTAGGCTGTCATAAATAGATGTGAAAGAAATAAAAGTTTTTTCCTAATGATTTAAACAAGTCAGTTCTCAGGGAGCACATATATCCAGACATGTCAGTCTTTGTCCAGCACAAGATGGACTATAGGAGGGTCTCTGGTGGTTAGAAAACAACAAAACCAAACCAACCAAACAAACAAAAACAAAAATTACCATTCATCAAGAATTTGTGAAATGGATCTTGAACAGCAGAAGGAGTCATTTCCCTTGCCTCTGGTAAAAGGGACATATGGATCCCCAATTACCTGTGGCTGCTATCAACACCCATGCTGCCTTCCAGGTTCCCTGTGTCTCGATTCAAAAGTACTTGCTATATATCTCACAGCCCCATCTACTTTCCAGTCCCTTCACAACCACCCCACCTCCTTCTGAACTATGCAGACTCCCAAAATGTTCTAGAACTCCCCTTGCTCTCTTTAGGAAGTCTAGGTATTTTCCCCCTGCCCCAGCCATCTCCTCTACTCTCTTTTGCTATTCTCCCTTCTCTCACAGACTGTTTTGGTCACATCAAGTCTGTTCCTTTTTATTTCTGCTCTGAACTCTTCCAGATGCCTTTGAACATTCTCTCTTATCCACAATAAAATTCTCCCCTGCAATTATGGAGTGGTTTCTTTTCTGTGCCATGCTCTACAGTTTGAATATTCAAAATATATATTTCTTCAAGTGAATATTACTCTTCCCAAGACATATGTTATCTCTTTCAAGAAATATGCACAGAAACACCATAGCTTTCATTTAGCTTTAAGATACCTGTCAATCAAAGCATCAAAGAGAGAATCAAACAGCCAATGGTTGTCCTCACACATGTCAAGCACATGTCCTCACACATGTAAAGATACGTTAAAAAATAGTACCAACTCAATTTCATGATAAACAAATTTGAAATTAAATGACATGTTTGGAAAGTCATTCCTGTCTAATCTGAATCAATGTTAAAATATAGGGAAATAGATTCTAAAGAACACAATATATGTTGGAAACCATAACAATTTGCTGAAAACCAGAGAGTTTTTCTATTTTGGGTTGAAATCTGACCATTTCCAATAAACTTTTGTGGTCATAGTGGGTAAAACAATTAGAAGGATCAGAATATAACCATCTCTCATAACTTGGACAGGTAATTTTGTAGATTTACAGATACTATTCTCATGTGTAACCTAGAACATACCTCCCCTGACATGATAACCATATTTATTTATGGATTGGTAGTGAATATTACTAAACATGGGCAGCTTTTCATGAAGCCATGGCTGAGTTAAGAATTGGCTCACATGATCTGCAAGAATCAAGACAGAATACATCTTCATAGTATTAGTTATCATGAGAATCAAAACTACTTATTAAAAATACCTTTACAGTGGAGTCTGCAATGGAGAACCTTTCAATGAATGTGAAATTATCTTTATTCTTTTTGGCACTAAACACCAAAGATGGCCACAGCAGTTGGTAGACCAACTACTGAAGTCTGAGCATCCTGAAGTAGTCATGGTGACAGACCACTGATGTCAACATTCTAAGGCTCATGCCATAACTGACAAAGTGACATATTCATTTCCTTCCCCTGTTTGGCTTTGAAAAACTATTTTTGAGCAACTGTTGAACCACAAGTGTTTGTAAAGAACAACAGATTTACACAAGCATAGATTAATAGGTAAATTGATAGCTAGAAATAGATGACAGAGATAGATAGATAGATAGATAGATAGATAGATAGATAGATAGATAGATAGATAGATATGACAGAGGGATGGAGAAAGGGAGAGAGAGAGAGACAGAGACAGAGACAGAGACAAAGAAAATAGATCCTGATGCCATTAGTCTATCATAAGAATCAAAACTACTTATTAAAAATACCTTTACAGTGGCCTGGGCAGGCATCTCCATGACGGGTAAGGTGACCTGCTGACATCCCATGCAACCCAAGTCAGAAGTTCATTTTTTAATAAAAGGAGGACCTGCAGGGTCCTGGCCCCTGTTTTGGGTAACTGTTGCCTTGCTTGCGGACCTTGACCTTGATATCCTCCCAATGCTAATTCCCTGCCAGGTTCTACCCTCCTGAGTGCTTAAGGGAAGTTCCTTGTCTGTGTATCCTAAATAATAGGTGTTAACAGCTTAGATGCAAGATTGTAAAACATCAGTAGCGAACTTCTGCCCTCTGGGGTCCTCCCATTGTGCTGTAAGCCTGTAATTAAGACCTCCTACCCCCTTCAAGAAATGACATTCGACATTTAAAATTATATATATATATATATATATATATATATATATATATATATGAATGAATACTGCAAATGTAATCTATGAATACCACAAATGTGATTAATATCATGAGTGTAATTTAAAAAATAAATAAATAAATAAGAATACCTTTACAGTGGAGTCTGCAATGGAGAACCTTTCAATGAATCAATGAATGTGAAATTATCTTTTTCCTTCTTGGCACTAAACACCAAAGATGGCCACAGCAGTTGGTAGACCAACTACTGAAGTCTGAGCATCCTAAAGTAGTCATAGTGACAGACCACTGATGTCAACATTCTAAGGCTCATGCCATAACTGAAAAAGTGACATATTCATTTCCTACCCCTGTTTGGCTTTGAAAAATTATTTTTGAGCAACTGTTGAACCACAAGTGTTTGTAAGGAACAACAGATTTACACAAGCATAGATTAATAGGTAGATTGATAGCTAGAAATAGAAGACAGAGATATAGATATACAGATATAGATAGATAGGTGAGAGATAGATTTGACAGGTAGACACAAATTTAGATAGATAGATAGATAGATAGATAGATAGATAGATAGATAGATAGATAGATAGATAGATAGGACAGAGAGAGAAGGAGAGAGAGAAAACAGATCCTGATGCCATTAGTCTATCATAAGAGTCAAAATTACTTATTAAAAATACCTTTACAGTGGAGTCTGCAGTGGAGAACCTTTCAATGAACGTGAAATTATCTTTTTCCTTCTTGGCACTAAACACCAAAGATGGCCACAGCAGTTGGTAGACCAACTACTGAAGTCTGAGCATCCTAAAGTAGTCATGGTGACAGACTACTTAGATGTCAACATTCTAAGGCTCATGCCATAACTGACAAAGTGACATATTCATTTCCTTCCCCCATTTGGCTTTGAAAAATTATTTTTGAGCAACCGTTGAACCACAAGTGTTTGTAAAGAACAACAGATTTTCACAAGCATAGATTAATAGGTAGATTGATAGCTAGAAATAGAAGACAGAGATATAGATATACAGATATAGATAGATAGATAGATAGATAGATAGATAGATAGATAGATAGATAGATAGATTTGACAGGTAGACACAAATTTAGATAGAGAGATAGAAAGATAGATTAGATTAGATAGATAGATAGATAGATAGATAGATAGATAGATAGATAGATAGATGATAGGACAGAGAGAGAAGGGTGGAGAAAGGGAGAGAGAGAGAATAGATACTGATGCCATTAGTTTATCATGAGAATCAAAATTAAGGAACAACAGATTTACACAAGCATAGATTAATAGGTAGATTGATAGCTAGAAATAGAAGACAGAGATATAGATAGATAGATAGATAGATAGATAGATAGATAGATAGATAGATAGATAGATAAAAGAAAGAAAGAAAGAAAGAAAGAAAGAAAGAAAGAAAGAAAGAAAGAAAGAAAGAAAGAAAGAAAGAAAGAAAGATGGATGGATGATAGATAGAAAGATAGAATAGATAGATGATAGATAGATAGATAGATAGATAGATAGATAGATAGATAGATAGATAGATAGATAGATAGATAGATAGATATGACAGGGGAGGGAGAAAAGGGGAGAGAGAGAAAATAGATCCTGATGCCATTAGTCTATTATAAGAATCAAAATTACTTATTAAAAATACCTTTACAGTGGAGTCTGCAATGGAGAACCTTTCAATGAACGTGAAATTATCTTTTTCCTTCTTGGCACTAAACACCAAAGATGGCCACAGCAGTTGGAGACCAACTACTGAAGTCTGAGCACTCTGAGGTAGTCATGGTGACAGACCACTGATGTCAACATTCTAAGGCTCATGCCATAACTGACAAAGTGACATATTCATTTCCTTCCCCCATTTGGCTTTGAAAAATTATTTTTGAGCAACTGTTGAATCACAAGTGTTTGTAAAGAACAACAGATTTTCACAAGCATAGATTGATAAGTAGATTGATAGTTAGAAGTAGAAGACAGAGATAGAGATATACAGATATAGATAGATAGATAGATAGATAGATAGATAGATAGATAGATAGATAGATAGATAGATAGATAGATAGATAGAAAATAGTAAGTAGAGAGATTAAAATCAATGGCAGTGTGCCTCCCCAAACTCTTGTGTACTACCATCATCAGACATGCAGGACTATTTTCTGTTGCTCAGTGTTTTGAAAGGACAAATGGCCTAGTTTCAACTGTTTGTCCTCTGCTCATGGCATCCTGGTAATGTCACATCATAGCAAATGGCCTCGCGGATGGGGCATTGAGGAGAGACCACATGGTGTGAGAGGAAGCCAGACATGGTGACAAGGAGGCTGTCTTACTCTCTGACAGTAGTACTGATGCAGTTCCATCAGCAGTAATTCCAGTTCCAGGTTCCAGTACAACATTAATCTCTTCGGAAGGGAGCACTTCCAATGACAGAGAAGCTTCATTATAGGCTTTGTCTCTTAAAAGTGACACTACCATTTGCCTGCAAACCTCATGATGTCATTGTTTTTCTCTGCTGAGTAGTATTCCATTGTGTATATGTGCCACAAATAGATGGATCTAGAAACATCCTGAGTGAGGTAACCCAGACTCAGAAAGACAAATATGGTATGTATTCACTCATAGGAGGATACTAGATGTGGAACAAGGATGACTGGACTGCTACTCACATCACCAGTGAGGCTACCTGGAAAACAGGACCCCAAGAAAGACACGAGGATCACCCAATGACGGAGAAATGGCTGAGATCTACATGAACAACCTGGACATGCGTGGGAGCAATGAAGGGCGAGGGTAGAGGGGAAGAGAGCGGGAGATCCCAGCTGGATCAAGAACAGAGAGGGAGAACAAGGAATAGGAGACCATGGTAAATGAAGACCACATGAGCAAAGGAAGAAACAAAGTGCTAAAGAGGCCCACAGAAATCCATAAAGATACCCCCACAAAAGACTGCTGGCAATGGTCGAGAGACAGCCGGGACTGACCTACTCTGGTGATGGGATGGCCAAACACCCTAATAGTTGTGCCAGAAACCCCATCCAAGGACTGAGGAATCTGGATGCAGACATCCACAACTAGGCCCAGGGTGGAGTGCCAGGAGTCTAATTAGCGAGAAAGAGGAGGGTTTATATGAGCGAGAATTGTTGAAACCAAGGTTGGATAAAGCACAGGGACAAATAGCCAAACGAATGGAAACACATGAACTATGAACCAAAGGCTGAGGGGCCCCCAACTGGATCAGGCCCTCTGAATAGATGAGACAGTTGATTGGCTTGATCTGTTTGGGAGGCATCTAGGCAGTGGTACCAGGCTCATTGCATGAGTTAGTTGTTTGAAACCTGGGACTTATGCAGGGACGCTTGGCTCAATCTGGGAGGAGGGGACTGGACCTACCTGGACTGAGTCTACCAGGTAGATCAATCTCAGTCCTCGGTGGAGGCTTTGCCCTGGAGGAGGTGGGAATGGAGGGTAGACTGGGGGGAAGGGGAGGGGGGCAGGAAGGGGGAGAACAAGGGAATCTGTGGCTGTTATGTAGAACTGAATGGTATTGTAAAATAAAATAAAATATGAAAAAAAAGTGACACTACCTACCAATACTGTCACACTTGAGACTAAATTTAGAGCAGATAAGCCCATGAGGGCCAAACCACATTGAACCAAAGAACTGTGGTGTGAATCTTGATACAATGAAGATCTGTATCAATCTTGGGACATTCCCACTAAAATATGTTTCTTTAATATTATTTTTCACCATACACACCAATTGATACCTCCCTATTGAGCATCTTTTAAGTGGCCATCAGGTACTTTAAAATTATCCAATTTTTTTTGTCTTATTTGGTTTGTTTGCTTGTTTTGTTGTATTTTAAAGAAAGATATATATTTAAAAATATATGGAATATTCAGTATTTTTCTTTTATTCCAATCAGCATAACTGGAGGCTCATTCAATCATTCATATTATTGCATATTATTGGCGGTCCAGCCATATAAGTAGTATGTTTAAGGACATTCCTAGGTAACACCTATGGTACTTCTTTTTAAACCATTGCACTATTGATAGATTTGTGGTTGCATCCATTTTGGAAATATAATTGTTAAAATCATTTGTAAAGAATCTTTTAAAGGGCATGAGAATTTAATTTTTAAACTCTACCACAAAGACGATTATAACCAGTGTGTGTATTATAATTGCTTTTCTCTCTTGTATTTACAGTTTATATTCTATATATTAAAATATTTCAACTGGACTAAGATTGTTGGAGAGAATATCTTAGATGAAAATCAATATGATATATCTTATGTCTGCATTCTCAGAATTGATTTCAACCACGTCAGTTGGTGAGCTTTCCATTGCAAGGCTTTATGGGAGGAAAGTTCTTTCAGATGCAGCATGGACTTGTCCTCTTTGTATGTATTCCATAGATATAACATAAGCTGTGTCTGTTTGTCTAAAACACAATCATACTAGGCACCTTAGTCAATCTTCCTACCAGCATTCCACTAATAGTGATTTTATTTGCAAACCCAACCAATGGGAAAATAAGTGTAGCTTCCAAATCATTTGTGGATTGTGTATTTTTCCAATATGTAATCACATTTAAGTAATATACAATCTCCAAGTAGCTCTAATAAAATATATATATATATATATATATATATATATATATATATATATACATTCCCCATTTTGTTTATATCACTATTTTTAATCAATAAGTGCTTGGTGGCATGGCTATATGATTGTCTTGCAAAAATAACTGACATGGTGTTCAATTGGTTTTGAGTATTTATTTATTTATTTATTTATTTATTATGTATACAGCATGTATGACTGAAGGCCAGAAGAGGGCACCAGATCTCATTACAGATGGTTGTGAGCCACCATGTGGTTGCTGGGAATTGAACTCAGGGCCTCTGGAAGATCAGTCAGTGCTCTTAACCTCTGAGCCATCTCTCCAGCCCTTGAGTATTTTTAAGGTACAAAATCTTGAATAAACTCAAAATTATTACCTGATTTTAATAACTTAACTCAACTAAATTACTTTTTCCAGAGTAGAGGCTACTGATTAACTATTCAGATGGTCTTGTCCTCTCATAATTTCGTGTCTGCTGTGCCTGTTTTACACCTCACTGCTGTGAATTTATTCACCCTCTTTGTATTAGTGTTTCTCCTGCAAACCAAGGGAACTGTGGGAAATCATGAGTGTGATTCCTTATAACTAGAAGATGCTATCATCATACAGAGACACATTTTTAATCTGTAAATCCAAAAGTCACATTATTTAGCTCAGTATTTGCAATCTCTTTGTGTATGCATGTGTGTTTTAAATTTTGTTGGTTTTCAATCATCCTACACTCTATGTCCATTTGTGGTTTTTTTATGACAGCAAACTACATTCAACTAAATATTAAGGTTAAATGTTCCAGTCAATAGGTGGGCAGAGTGTTGTCAATACTTCATTTAAAAATGAATACATCGCTGGGTGTTGGTAGAGCGTGCCTTTAATCCCAACACTAAGGAGGCAGAGGAAACAGATCTCTGTGATTTAAAGGCCAGCCTAATCTACAGAGCAAGTTCCAGGACATCCCGGGCTACACAGAGAAACCCTGTCTTGAAAAAACAAATTTAAAAAATTGAATATATATTAATATATATATTTGCTTCAGTGAAGTAACAGAAAAAATATTTGCATTCTCCTTTATGTCAATCAACACAACTTTTGACTATGTGTAAAAGAAAATTATAAATGTTTCTGAAAAATATTTTACTAAGTTACTGTGGAGTCTCCAGCAGTTAACAATGTCAATTCACTGTATAAATTTAATAATTAATACTCTCAACAAAAAAAATTCAGAGTCAATTATCTACTTATAAAGTCAATAAAAATAAGAAATTGTGATTCAAAATATTCACAAGTCTGGATGTGTGATCATAATCAGTTAAGTTTCTATGCAATTTCCTTTCATGTTTTCCTAATTTTGGAACAGAATCAAAAGAAAAAAAGAATTAACTAGAGCTTGAAGCATAATATATTAAATGTAAGCCTTGATGAGTTATTTTCTTTGTATGCTGATGATAAAATAATCATACCCAGAAAATAAACAATCTCTTGAAAAACAATAAAAAAATGTGAATATTTGTATTTTCATCAGCAAATTTTCAGGCTATAGCAAACTAGTAATGCAAAACCACCAAATAAGAGCGAAAGACAGTCCTTACAAACATTGAAGAGAATATAGAACAGACACACTTGGTTATATTTAGATATCACATATTTGAACATTTATTATTTTACAAAAAAATTAGCAGCCTAAACTAAAGATTATTATAATATTAAACCAGCGCATTCACTTCTTGGCAAATAACCAATCAAATATGTGTCTATGTTCACCAAAATATGTACAGGAATGTTCCTAGTTCTTTAGTTTTCTTATTAGAAAACAGGAAAGAAACAGATTATTCACTAGTAGATTATATACGCTGTATTTGACTTTTACAATAAAATTGAATGTCATATAAAAATTTAAGCACTGTTCCCTTTCATAGAGATCCTTTCTCTTCATAGAATACTCCACACTGTTGATGGCAACTTTTCTCAAATTATACATATTCTTACAATATTAATCAAAATCTTAAGATATTTTGCAGGTATCAGAAAGGGAATTCAAAACTTCATGAGAAAACAAAAGAAAAAGTAAAGAAAACAGAAGAGTCAACAGAATCCCACAGACCACATCTGGCATTATTTAGTTCACAATTGTCTGTAAAATAGAAGTGATTAAGAAAGTGTACAGAGTAGTATATGTCAATATTCCTGGAACTCCAGAGGTGGAAGCATGGAGAACAGGATGTGTGTGTGTGTGTGTGTGTGTGTGTGTGTGTGTGTGTTCTTCCTAATGTTTATAAGGAAATAGATTACACGTGTATTTCACTTATGAAGGGAAAACACATTAAGCTCTACTAATTTAAATGAATGGAAAGACTATGCTTTGAAGCATGGCATTTTATCAAAAGTCCTTTCCTCACCAGAAATCTCCTGTCAATCTGCGGTGGTTCCACAGTTCTCAAACATGTTAAAATGTGTTAAAGTCAGTCAGTGCATCCTAGAGCACGAACCCAGAACCTGAGTGTGGTGCCGAGGCATCCATCTCCACCCTCTAAGGTTTTAATCGTATTTATAAAAAGGCCTTACAGCAGCAACCAGCCTTCCTCGGTCCCCTTAACTGTGCCCTAGTCAAGAGGACCGGAGTCCAGGGCCCTTGACACACTTAGCGGAGGATGAACTTGGGTGTCAGTCATGTGACTCTAGTTCTGAAGCCGGCAATGCAGCATCTGAAGTCATGGCACGCGCCACACCCGCGCTCCTGTGTCTTCTGTGGGGGCCACCACTCACTTGACCCCGGCCGCCGTCCTCCTGCCCGCAACGCGCCTGCGCAGCCCGCCGCGCCTGCGCCCTTCCCTCTGCAGGCGTTGCTCCAGCCTGAGACTTGGAGGAGTCCTGGGTTCGAGAAGCACCTCCTCCCGTGGAGGCTGCCGTGTTCCCGGGTGGGCGGCGTGAACACCAGCTCCGGCGAGCCCGAGCGACCCACGAGCACCTGCCCCGGACCAGGCCTGTTGGGGACGGCCGGGTCGGTAGGGCTGACAACCGCCTGTGTCGCCAGCCTCCGGGGTCCCACGCCCCGGCCCCCACGGGCCTGTGCGCACGTGCACACACACATACACACGCGCGGGAAATAAACGGGGAGACGGAACAGTCCCTGGCTCCGGGCATCACTAGATAGCATGGGTGTGAGGCTGGTGGCGCTGTCAGTTCTCAGATGCCCAGGGCGGCACTCGGGGACCTGCCCTCAGATCCTTTGTGGAGCCACAGGTGCTGCGGGTGGCATCGGGTACCTGCCCTGGCGCTGAGGGCGGCGGCAATGGGCCAGCAAGGCCTCTTGTGTAGGGCTGGGCGAATCCAGGTTCGCCAGGATGCAGCTGGTGGTGCAAGGCAAGGCACTGTCTGCCGCCATGCCCGCAAACATTAAGGTATCAGCACAATAATATTAATATTATATAATATCAGCACAGCGAATATTAAAAGAGGTCAATGTAACCTGCTTTCCACGTCTGCCTTTAGGTTCCTGTCGCTGCATTTATAAATGCTACACAAATGCCACCATGTCACCAGCATGAAGAAGAGAAATTCTTCCTCAAGGCCAAAGGCCAGATGGAAACCCAGCATCTGGGACTCACCCACCAAACAACTGTCTTTTGTCCTGCCTTGAAACCGTGTAACTTCTGCTTGAGTTCCTTCCCTAGTTGGTAATTAGGGGAGAAAAGGAATCATGCACTGTTTGCCCTCACTGAGAGGAGTGCGTGGTTGGCAGCTGGGATTGGGAAGAGGGAAAGTGAGATGGCAGGATTGAGGCTTTCTAGAGAAGTCCTAGGATGAGAACAAGGGACATTCTGGGTGGCCTGAGTGACATCCCAGAGGGTCTTGGTAGATGACAGGCACACCTTCCCTGTGTGAATGGAGTATGCTGGGCTAGCTAACTCGTTTTCAAAAGCAATCTCTAACATATTTTTTCCCTTTGGTGCCTGTGATGGTGGATGAAGCCCTGAACTACCTAGAAAAGAGACAGGTATCACACTTCTCTTTCAATGTCACACCTCCAGTTAAAACTAAAGCAGGTCACCAACTGTAGACCCGGAGCTAGGAGCACTGTGGGAGGCAGGCCCAGCATGCAGCATGCTCCCTCCAGAGGCAGACAAACCAAGAAGCTGGCATTTCTCTCAAGTCCCCTCCCTCACCTCCTAATTCTCTCTTGCCTGGTGATATAGATTGTGTGACAGTGAATGTGTCTGCTCACTTCTGTGTCATCTTTCAAAAGAGGTGTATGTACGTGTGTATATTTGTAGACAACTTTCAGCTGCACCTCCCCAAACCAAACTAGCCACACCTGCACTTCAGGAGCTGCTAATGTTGGCCAGCAATTCTGCTGCATTTCTGTACTCCCTGACACAATCCCCTCCCTCCCACTTTCTCTTCCTTTCCCTCAGTGTGTGTTTCAGAAATCATTTAGCAGGGTCACATCAGATGCAGCCTGAGGTGATTTCAATATGGCTTTCCATGGGGATCCCTACAGCCAATGAACTGTCAGGCGTTCTGTGTTCCAGTGAAAAGTACAAAGTTAATAGGCCTTAGAAAATTTGTGGGGTGTGTTTGTTTGTTTGTTTGTTTGTTTGTTTGTTTGTTTGTTTGTTTTTGTTCGTTTTTTTGTAGTAAACTTAAAATTTCTTTTGTTGCTTGTTTTTGAAGTATGGTAGAAGTAAGCACTTTTGGTAATTGTATGCATGTGTGTCCTAGAGAGTTTATTTAATCAAAAGTTAAAATGATGTTAAAGAGTTTAAAAATATCTGCAAAACAAAGAAAAGAAAAGAGACAGAAGAGGAGAGAGGGCTCTGTAGTTAAGAGTGAGTGTTGCTCTTGCAGAGGACCTGGGTTTGGTTCCCAGCCCCCATGTCAGCCAGTTCCTAACTGCCGGTCACTCCAGCTCCGGGGATCTGGATGCCCTCTTCTGGCCTCTGAGGGCACTCCCATACATTTGTGTATATGTGTGTGTGTGTGTGTGTGTGTGTGTGTGTGTGTGTGTGTATGTATGTATGTATATGTATGTATGTATACACACATACATATACTTACACACACATAAAAATAAAATAAAGCTTTTTAACAAAAGAAAACAGAAGTAAGTACTTAATTAGGAGTTAGATGGACTGAGACAAAATGAGCCTGTTGGACTAGGGGAGCCAGGGAAAGGACACTGGGACTGAAATGCAAATTCTGGTAAGAACTAAAGAGCGATAGTCAAGGCAGAAGGGTGTGGTGGCCCCAGTCAGCTTCCCAAACCAGAGTGGCCTCATCATAGGATGAACCGTCCATTCCGCCTGACAGCCCTAGACATTTCACAGAAACTACCAACAGGCCAGAGAGGTGGACCTTCAGGTATAAACCTACTCACCACCAAATTCTATTTTCACTTAGAGTTATGAACAGATTTAAATGATCCTGTCACCAAACCCATTAAGTATAGTAGCTTTAAAAATTATGTGTCAAATGACAAATATAAATTTGAATTACACTCTAATGACTTTTTAAACCAAAACATCTAACAATCTTCTAGTTCAGGTGTATTCCTCAAAAGTGAGTGTGACTAACTTCAGGTGAAAAAAACAAGTTTAGGGCCTTTAGATGGCTCAGCAAGAAAGGCACTTGCTGCTAAGCCTCAAGACCCGAATTTAATTCCCAGGACCCACATGGTGGAATGGGAGAAGCGACTCCATGTCACCCTCTGGCCTCAACATGGCCGCCGTAGCCCTGCCCCGTATAAATAAATAAATAAATGTTCCTTGAAGTTAAAAGAAAGGCTGTCCTTGGTTTCACTCCATTCTCATCCTTCCTCTCAAAAGTAAATGCTCTTAAGAGGGAACTTCAATGAAGAAAATGTCCTCACCAGATTGGCCTGAGGGAAAGCCTAAGGGGCATTTTCCTGACTAATAATTGAGGTGGGAAGGGCTGGATCACTTCCAGGCTGTTGTCCTATAAAGGAAAGGAGGCTGAGCAAGTCAGTAAGCAGCACTCCCCCAGGCCTTTGCTTCAGTTCCTGCCTCCACTTCCTCCCTTGAGTTTCTGCTCGACTTCCACAAGTGATGGGATGTGACCTAAGAGTTGCAAGCTGAAAGGGAACTTTTCCTCCCCAAGTTGCTTCTGGTCATGGTGTTTTATCACAGAAACAGACGTCTAAATAAGACACTGTCTTGAAAAAGAAGCAAGCAAACAATAAAAAGAGGCTACATTCTCAAAAGAGACACAAATAGCTAATTAACCTTTTTTTTTAATGTTGAAAGGATGTTCAACATCCCTAGCCATAAGAGAAATGCAAGCCAAAACTGCTGACTAGTGTATGTGGTACTGGAAGGTGCTATGTAAGCTGCTGGGGATGGGAGAGAGGCATGATGGCCCTTACCCAGCTGTGACGCCCACCCTCTATAACACCAACTGTCAGGCAAGATGTGCCTGCCAGCACAATGGTGGCATGACTGTTCCGGAGGCACCAACTCCTTTCTGTGTGGATTTGGAGCCGGCTCTGTAAGAGGAAGTCATGCTTGTTACTCCTAACCTGGGCAAAACCCATGGCTGGGGAGGTCATAAACCCAGGTAGGAACTTACTACCATTGTTTTGCTAGACTGATATCATATCCAACTACCTCTAAATATATATGTTCATAATCATAGACAGATGCTATTCTTAGCCCAATCAAAGAAGTTTCTCTCTGCAGTGAGTGGTGATGAGTGCAGACTTGTGGTTGTTGAAGATGTTGAAAATAAGTGATGGTATAGTGCTCAACCTTAAACAAGACATGCCTCCTACTACCTCTGAAACTCAGAGAATGTTGCAGAAGAGCTTGTTGATTGAGAGGTGGGAAACTCTAAAACTCTGTAGGGTGCTCATGACAGGATCATTGTGATTATAAACTCGCAGCAGCTGCAGTGGCCTGTGCTGGGACTGTCAACAGTTGGTCAAGAATGGGGGAGGGGCTTGTGGGCCCCTCCCTGGTGAACTGTTGCTATTGATGGATGCTGGGTGTGGGGTGCTGTTGTTTTCAGTATGTGCCCATTGGTAAGCCTACGAGGCTCCAGTGGATAGTCCTACAGCTCTGGACACACTGATAGAGCAATACACTAAGACATGAATTGGGTTTATAAAACAGGAAAGGGTTTGTAAAGGAAAGAGGCTGTTCATGGGGGCAGGAAGCAAATAAGAGAGGATACCTGTATCAAACTGTTGAAGGACAAATTTAGTTTAAAAATGAAAATAAGGACAATTCTCAAAAACTTACCAAATCACAGTTGTTTGTTTTGTTTTGTTTTGTTTTTCAGTTTTTCAGAGGCCAGCCCCTGTGGTTGACAGGTTCCTGAAAGGAGGTAAGGAGTGGGCAACAGAAGGATTGAGCCAGGCAATAATGGTGGGAATACTCTCACAGTCTCACTGATTAGCAGTCAAAGTGTTTATTTATACAGAATTCAGTAAGCAGAGATAGATCCATGTTGTTTTAAAACATAGATCATATCATTTTTGTTTCCAGACACGTATTTAGCTTTTTCTTGCATATCTTTTGGTCATCATTGATAAGCCATGGAAGAAAAGAGTTATCTTTTACAATCATTTTTACTCATCAACCCCATAACTCAATTTATAAGAGTCTAGAGGCATATGACAGCCCATTCTCAGACTGGCTGCTCTTGTGGCTTCAAGGACACTAGACAGAAAGAAAAACTCCAAGCCAGCCCAGGCAGATTGCCATGTCCTGAGCAGTGTATTACTAACTCTTAATAGTCAGAGTGCCCAAGAAAAATCCTCAGGCCAAAGCTGCTGCAGTCATTATTCAAATTCTGGCATAATACAATGTTTACATTTTATATCTCTATAGATTTGTTTATATGTCTAATCCTGGCATTCTTTTGTTCCTTGGTCATATGACATTATAGTGGCTCTTCATGAGCTAACTTCTAAGAAAGGGAGGTCTGATGTCTCATACTTTTATCATCTTTCCACACCATTCTTTGTCCATCAGTATAAGCCCCTGTGTGGGGCAGAGGTATCTCTAGCCAATCTAATTTGGTTGCTGTATATGCCATGTAATCACCTGACTTTATCGTAGGAAGAGCCTTGTAATCTATCTGTTGTCAACTCTGCTAGCAAATCTGTTGACCTTTCAAGTTTACTTGGTTTTGATTATCTTGTTCCTAAGTACAGAGGCAGATGTTTCAAGAATGTCTCAGAGCCTCATAAAGAGACTCTGGCTTCTTTATGTGTTACAACCTCGAAGACCTTCAAGTGTATAAGGATAACCCCCTAAAAGCGGGAGGGGTATATGTTCAGGACTTTCCTAGGGAAGCTTAGAAGCAGTACTGCCAGGAGAAGGCACAAATGATTCATAAGCAATTTCCCATCAAATCAATATCCCCCAGTTGTACAAATATTAAAAGCCCCCCTTGCATGCAACATGTGGAGATCAAAACCAAAGGTAGCACAGCAGCCATCATGTGGCTCAGCTTTGCTAGTTCTTTGTCAAGCAGCTGTACATGCTTTGTGACTTCTGCTCTTCCCATCAGATATGACTGAATCAAGGCTGACCTCGAACTCATAGAAATCCACCTGCCTCTGCCTCACAAGTGCTGGGATTGAAGGCATGTGCCACCACTGCCCAGCCCAAATCACAGTCTGAAAATTACAAAATGAATATGTGTTAAAGATTGCATCTGCCTCATTCATTGAGGGAACCCACCAGATGTTCTAACTGACTTAAAAGAGAAGTCAAAGAAAGAAACAACCCTCATGGCTTCAGCTGGATAGCTTAAAAGCACTTGGAATTCATCTGTACAGAGACTGTCCCCATCGTTCCTTAAACAATGTGCAGCATAACAACTATTCACATAGCACCCAAATGAAGCGTTATTACAAATAATCTGGAGAGGACTGGAATTATATGTCAGAATACATCCATGTTGTGTGCAAACACTGTACCCATCACATAAGCTTAACTGTCTCAGAAGACATAGCGAGAAGAGCACTCTGGATTTTCAGGAGGAAAGAATGTTAAAATAAAAGTACCAACCATCTTTTCCTTGCTATCAGGAAGAGCTGCCCTTCCTCGAACCATAGCTCACTGTGAAGAAGAAGCTGTTTTACCTTGCCAAGAACCACCTACAATTTACAGACTAGAAAGACTCAGAGACTCAAAACCAAATGACCCAAAAGGCTGTGTTGGAGACAGAGCTTTCCACTGAAGTGGGATTTTTTTCCTCACACACATTTAAGACAAATGCTTCTGGTCTCAGAATTCATTTTCCACAGTCTTCCATGAGCGGCTTGGGTAAACTAGGTTATACCGAACATCTGAAGTATACATCAGTGTAGGCAGAATTAATAGCAATTTCCCTTCAACCACGTGAAAAACTGCCCTGAAGATCCAGTCTTGTGTTCTTCCTGTCACAGATTTCATTCTCATACATTTTGTCAAGAATGAAACGGTCTAATTGCAAGCAGCCTTGAGTTGGCTACACAACTCACCAGGACCTAAATCTGACGCTGTCAGGTTTTCACAAAAGAGCATTTATCTTGCCTGACACTGAATTTAACAGCAGAGACTCAAACTGGTAGTTGTAGGAAGAATCAGAGGCCTGCTATCTCATTAAAGGTTCCCAGCAATGTCTGAATCTCTTTCCTTCTCTGCAAAACAGGACCGACAAGATGGCCTCATGGGCTTTTTTGTTCTCAGTTCCTGTGATTCGGAGTATGCCAGTGAGATGTCTTGTTTTACAGTTCAGTGGAGTCTCATCCACGTCAGGCTACCATACCAAGCAAGATAGGCAATCAAATGTTATTCTGGATGCTTCTATGATGGTATTTTCAGAAGAAGATTAACACTTCAATGAGAAGAGCTGATGATAACCTTGTCCAATCAGCTGAAAGCTTTCACAGGATAAAGATTGATAGCCATGTCCAATCAGCTGAAAGCTGTCACAGGATGAAGATTAATGGATAACTAACTCCTAATGAGAAGGAGTTTGAGGGCCAGCAAAATGGCTGAGTGGGTAAAGGCACTTACTGCCAAGCCTGAGGAACTGAGTTTGATCCTGAGCCCCCCATGGTGGAAGAAGAGACCTGACCCTTTCAAGTTGTCCTCTGACCTCCACATGCATACTGTGGTGCGCGCACGTGCGCCCGCGCCCCCCCCCACACACACACTCACAAATAATAAATAAATAATACGTGAAAATTTAAAGAAAACTTAGTGAGTTCATCCAGGAGCCCCAAGCCTCTAACCTGCTGGCCCATCCCTCAGATTCTCAGGTCTTCAGATCCCTCCTGTAATGTACACCAATTCCTAAAAATCCCCTCTTCTGGTCATTCTGTGCTGCTGGAGAACCCTAGTAAAATTAGACTTCCACAAAGGCTCCCGAAGTCTGATAAAGCCTGTGGCCTCCTGCCTAGCTGTATGGAACAGCTTTACATATGGTCACTACATACCGCCCTCCAGTTCATTCTGTGAAGTTCAGCACAGTTATCGAATAGGAAGAGGAAAAGAATGAGGTTTAAAGGCAGGGGCAGATGACTTGATGAAGGGCCTTTTGTGGTTTTGACATTTGGGGGAAGCTGATAAACGACCCAGGAGCCCGGACTCCTGCCTCAGCTTCCAACTTAGTGGCGTCTGCATTTCCCGGACCCCACATCTGTGTGAGGAGGAGGATCATTAAAGCTCGAAATACCCATTTGGCTTCTGGGTTTATTGAAGCTCAGATGGGCTGTGACTGAACAGGCTGGTTGTGGACCGGGTGTGAGTCTATCGGATGAAACAGCCGGTACCAAGACCATTTGTGTCATCACCCCCAAACCACCAAGGACCTGTTAGGAAGCAAGCAATGCTCCAGGTTTTGTTTTTTTAAGCATAAAAAAAATGCCCTGATGCTGTCGAGATCCTTTAAAGTGCCAGGCTCCATTCACGATTCTTGATAACTTCTTCTTCTGGTCATTTTTCTGTTGCTGTGATAGAATACCCTGACGGGAGAAAAAAGGATTTAGAAAAACGAATCTGTGCTGGGTGGCGGCCGCCTTGGTGGCACACGCCTTTAGTCCCAGCACTTGGGCAGGCAGGCGGATCTATGTGAGTTCGAGGCCAGCCTGGGCTACAGAGTGAGTTCCAGGAAAAGGCTCCAAAGCTACACAGAGAAACCATGTCTCAATCCCCCCCCCCAAAAAAAAAGAAAGAAAAGAAATATGAATCTGTATCTACACGTGTCTATTCACCTGTCATCTACCCATAAGACACTGAAAGCAGAAATGGGACTGCATGGGAGGAGATGGGGTGAGGGGCACTCGGGGGAATGGGGTGGTTGTAGTGCAGGTTGACTATGAGTAAAGTACAGTGGCACACACATGTGAAAACACCAGAACAAAACCAGTGTGTCCACAGGAGTTTTAGGAAAAGGCCCCTCATTGAGAACACTCCCGACAGTTCTCTGGTTTTTCACCTGCTGTCATGAGAGTTGTGTCTCAGAAAACCTGCTCCTTCTGCTGAATTAGACAATGAACCAGGCCTATGGGACACACCACATTAAACCCACAGCAACCCACAGCGACCTACAGCAACCTAAGGCGACCCACAGTGACCCACCAAGACCCACAGTGACCTACCGAGACCCACAGCGACCCACCGAGACCCACAGCGACCCACAGTGACCCACAGTGACCCACCAAGACCCACAGTGACCCACCGAGACCCACAGCGACCCACAGTGACCCACTGAGACCCACAGTGACCCACAGCGACCCACAGTGACCCACAGTGACCCACAGCGACCCACAGTGACCCACCAAGACCCACAGTGACCCACCGAGACCCACAGTGACCCACAGTGACCCACAGCGACCCACAGTGACCCACAGCGACCCACAGTGACCCACAGTGACCCACAGCGACCCACAGTGACCCACCGAGACCCACAGTGACCCACCGAGACCCACAGCGACCCACAGTGACCCACCGAGACCCACAGTGACCCACCGCGACCCACCGAGACCCACAGTGACCTACAGTGACCCACAGCGACCCACAGTGACCCACCGAGACCCACAGTGACCTACAGTGACCCACAGCGACCCACAGCGGCCCACAGTGACCCACAGTGACCCACAGTGACCCACAGCGACCCACAGTGACCCACAGTGACCCACCGAGACCCACAGTGACCCACCGAGACCCACAGCGACCCACAGTGACCCACTGAGACCCACAGTGACCCACAGCGACCCACAGCGACCCACAGTGACCCACAGCGACCCACAGTGACCCACCAAGACCCACAGTGACCCACCGAGACCCACAGTGACCCACAGTGACCCACAGTGACCCACAGCGACCCACAGTGACCCACAGCGACCCACAGTGACCCACAGTGACCCACAGCGACCCACAGTGACCCACAGTGACCCACCGAGACCCACAGTGACCCACCGAGACCCACAGTGACCCACAGTGACCCACAGTGACCCACAGCGACCCACAGTGACCCACAGTGACCCACAGCAACCCACAGTGACCCACCAAGACCCACAGTGACCACTGAGACCCACAGTGACCCACAAACTGATAGCAGTGAGAAAGATACTTCATTGTCAAAAGTAATTGGCATTTTAGGGTCATTTGTTCCTCTGGAAAAGCTAGCTGATGAATGTTTTTGGCTTTATTCTGAAGACAATGAATTTTGTATATATATTTTTTTTAATGTCTTTCATCTCTGGAGCCCAAGGAATCTTAGTGGTAAACAAAACCTAATTTTAGTTTCTGACTCTTCATGTTCCATACCAGAAGCATTCTGAGAGAATAGAATAACACTCATCTAATTGCCCTCTGCAGCTGCTGGATCACGTTCACCTTGTCCATGGGAACCTGATAAACATACTGTGGGCATCCAACAGCAGGAACATCACTGCCTCCCAAGCGTTGTGGATAGACAGCATTGACTTGCCACATAAGAGAAGATTTCAAACTTAAATGAAGCTCTATTTTTCCAGAGATGGAATCTTCCATTAGGACTTAGCAAGGAAATACAAGGGCAGATGTTTCATTCTGACAAAGGTCACAGGGGAAATGACTTGGCCATGTGCTGAGAACCTGTGCTGCTATCAATGTAAATTTAAGATTTAACCTTCCTAAGGTTAAGGAGAAAAATTGGAGAGTACATGTTCTTAATTATTACATTCCACTTGGTAAAGCTCAACAAGAGATATTATTTGTCATGTAGTTGTAGCTGGAAAGTTTCTCTCTGGGTCCACCAAGCCCCCACAGTTCCACAGCCCACTTACAAATAATCACTCAGAAGCTCATATAAATTAAAATTGCTTGGCCATTAGCTCAGGCTAACTAATGACTAGTTCTTACATCTTAAATTAACCCATTTCTATTAATCTGTAAGTTGACATAGGGCTTGTGGCTTTACCGGTACTTTTACATCACACTTCCTCTGTGTCTGGCTAGCGACTCCTGACTCAGTCTTCCTGTTCCCAGAATTCTCCTCTCTGCTTATCCTGCCTATACTTCCTGCCTGGCTACTGGCCAATCAGCGTTTTATTTATCAATCCATCAGAGCAACACATTCACAACATCCCCAGCATGTAGTAGAGGAGAAAACAATGGGTAGAGAGTGCCCAGACTGCTCATGGTGTGTTCATCAGCTTTCTGTCACTGTGACAAAAGGTGTGAGATCATCAGCTTATAAAGAGGGAAGGTTTATTTTGGCTCACAGTTTTGAGGACTCAGACCATGAACAGGTGACTGTGATGACCCAGTCCTTGCCAGCAGGCACACAAGCAAAGGGAGAGGAAGAGGGGTGGGTGAGCCCCCAGCATCCCCTTTATGAACACACTTTCAGTGATCTTCTGCTGTTCCCTATATACCAAGGGTCGCACACCTCCTTGTGGTGTCATGGGCTGTGGGCCAGGCCTTTCACACATGGGCCTCGGGGGACAGTCAACCCAAACCATAGCACCAGTGGACCAGGCCTTTCACACATGGGCCTCGGGGGACAGTCAACCCAAACCATAGCACCAGTGGATCAGGCCTTTCACACATGGGCCTCGGGGGACAGTCAACCCAAACCATAGCACCAGTGGACCAGGCCTTTCACACATGGGCCTCGGGGGACAGTCAACCCAAACCATAGTGCCAGTGTTGGTGACAAAAAGTAAAAGGGAAGGAATGGCTCCAAAGGCAGGGAACACACAGTCACCTGAACGGCTGTGACTCACTGCGTGGAGGTGAAGGGACAGGCGCTTCTTACAATCTCTGACAGTTTCCCCGTGGGTCGGCATGTTACTGCCTTTCCATTATAGCACATGAAAGGATAATAATAGATAATGTAAAGGGCAATTGGTATGTAGTAGTCTGTAGCTGGCTTTATTTTACTCTTTTGGGGGCCTACCACCAGCTCCCAAATAAATGCATGGAGACTTATTCTTTCTTATGAGTGCTTGGCCTTAGCTTGGGTTATTTCCAGCCAGCTTGTCTTACGTTATCCCATCCACCTTTTGCCTCTGGGGTTTTTCCTTCTGTGTTCTGTATCTCTTGGTGTCCTTCTTACTCCATAGCTGGCTGTGTTGCTGGATTACTGGCCCGTGGCATCTTCCTCTCCTTCTCCATTTTCCCCTCTTCTATCTATTCTCTCTTCCTGGCAGCCCCACCTGTCCTTTCTCCTGCCTACCTATTGGCCATTCAGCTCTTTATTAGACCAATCAGGTGTTTTATGCAGGCAAAGTAACACAGCTTCACAGAGTTAAACAAATGCAACATAGAAGAATGCAATACATCTTTGCATCATTAAACAAACATTCCATGGCATAAGTGAATGTAACGCATCTTAAAATAATATTTCATAGCATTAGTCACTCAGTAAATGTTAAATATTAGTATTTGCATTCTTCAATTTTTAATTCTTAACCTGCTCCCTCACTTTAATATTCTTTCCTCATCCTGTCAAAATCTTGTTCACCCCATGCTGCCTGGACTTAACCAGAGCCTTTCTGACACGGGGGTGGGGGGTGTCTTTTAACTTCTTGGAAATAGTTGTAAAGACATATGCTCATTTTCAAATCCATTCACCCATGCACCCATGCCTGGATGGTCAACAGGCCTCTCTGTCCAGGCACTAACAGACAGGTCCTCTTAGGCGGGTACCATTTCCTACTGAACTCACAGCACAACAGGGACAGGGACTGGCTGTGGATAAAACAAGAGCAACACCACAAGGAAAGACGGAATAAGGGAAGGAGGAAGGGGAGTGTCTGGGCGGGAGGAGGGGCACTATTCTATGTGAGTGTCAAGAATGGCCACAGTGCCACACTTAGAAGCAGAGCAAATGAATTATGAGGAAATCCAACCAGTGCAAAGGCCCAGAGGCAGGAACAAGCTGGAGCTCAAGATGAGCACTGACTCGGCCTGCTATGTGATGTTGGGAAGCACATAGTTCGTAACAGAAAAAGGACAACTGTTGCTCAGGAAAGAGAAAATTCCAGAAATAGAATCAGCGGTGGCCAAGAAGGCATGGAATCTGGTGCACTGTGGCAGGCTTGGCTTTAGCACCCCAACTAGACCAGACAGACAACAAGAAAGAAGGCGGGACAGACACAGGGAAACACGGTCTTTAGTCAGAAGTTGGAGTGGGAACTGCTGTCTGCACCTCCCCATCCCAAACATGACCCAGTGAAATGGCGGGTGGGGGAGGACAGAGGAGGGCTGGAGATGTGAAGGAAGAGGGGAGGGACGGCAGTTATAAAGAAGTACACAAAGGCAGTGTGGAATGTCCGCAGCTCAACAGAATGGGGCTCATCTGTGTGCTCGTGGGGCTGTGATTCAACCACGGTTGTTTCCTACAGTGAAGGATAGGGAGAAGGGTGGGGCTGGATTTGAGCAAGATTCTATCACACAGATGTTATGAGCAAAAGGATGTGGCATGAAATTCAGTGTGAATGCAAGTGAGAGATGTATATATGAGTGTGAGTGAGTGTGTGTGTGTGTGTGTGTGTGTGTGCATTTATGAGATGGCTCATGAGGATCTGAGTTTGGGTCCCCAGTATTCACATGAAAAGCCAAACATGGGGTGTCCATATACCCTGTCCCTGTCCCCATTTTGGTACTTA